>NC_079434.1:7702356-7734856 GCF_026213295.1 Gadus chalcogrammus | reverse complement strand
GACAAGGGAAGGGATATTTGGGGTTTGAGACAGAGGTCTAGCAGGGAAGAGGAGGAGAAGAGGATGAAGGTGAATACAAATGAATTGTTTGATCAGCTCATCAAGTGTGGTGGAGGGATAGAGACGTGTCTGGCAGGGGAAATGTGTCATCAACTAGCAGTGGGGCCAGAAATAGGGCTCTGGCAGGGAGGGGAATACAGCCTGAGGCGAAACCGCACGACTTGTCATGTTTGCTAAAAGCGGGTGATCTAGGGTGGGATCTAGGGTGAGATCACAAAGGGTGAGAGGAAAAACTGGGATCTGGGGAGACTTCTGCCAGCGAACAGAATGAGAAGATGAATTTAAGTACAGATATCTAAATTTGCTTTAAAGAGGACCTATTATACTACTTTTCTGGTCTTAATTTCTTATTACTGTAGAGCAACCTATAGCGCAACCTGACACGAATCACAGCAGTTTAGTATGATTAAACATGACTATCAATCATTATAACAACGTTTATAGGTCATAAAAGTCGAAAAAGGTCCCCTTTAAGGAAGCAAATTAAGTTCAGAGATAAAAAAAAAAATAGCAGCTGAACAGATAGAGGAAAGCTTGCAGTAAGTTAGTGAGGCCTACCGCAGCCTGCATGGTGAGACCACTATTCACCACCAAGGGTGATGACTGTCTTCAGGAAATGTAAAGTGTTTTCTAAATGATCTCTTCTTTCTTCACTCCCCGATAGCCACTTCCTGTTTCTGTGCGTGAAAACGTCTCAGCTCTGACCAATCACTTGGCTCCTGCAGCACAGAGAGAACCGATAGAAGAGCAGGATGAACCTCACTATGCCAGCATCCACACTTCTCGCTCAGATAACCAGGAAGTTCCTCGCTGTTGGGTTGGCTCTAATGTCCAATCAGACCAAGCAGATGCTGTCTTTTACTCTGTGGTCAACATTAAGAGACCAAACGCTGTCCCTGGGTAAGCTTCTCTTCGTATTTCTAAAGAGGAAATATTATCTACATTTTGGGACTTTATCAACCCAATGGATCTGCTTTACAAAGTGACTACATTTCTTTCTTCTTTCAGAGAGAGTGACAAGCCAGAGGCGGCAGAAACCTCAGCGTTGTACAGCACCGTCAAAAAACACCCCAGATATTGAAAGAGTTGTGGCAGCAGGATTTAAATAGTGATACTAGGTAGAGTGTCTCATCCATTTAGTTTAACAGGACAATACGCTTGCTGCATTTATTTTCTTCTTCATTTTTTAAATAGGGACAATGCACATCAATTGACATTTTTAGTTTACACTCAAAATGTAAATGTAAAATGTGCCAGAGTAAGCTAAAAAGCTATGGTGCTTAATTACCTGGACTGATACATGATCTGATGTCTCTTGATTTTATTTGACTTATTTACTAGATTGTGTATGTTCCACTTGTGATGGCCCCAGCGAGGCAACATCTTATCCAAGGCCTCTTGCTCTGTTGGATATAGCTCTGCTTCATTGCTACCACCTGCTGGTTACCAGATGTACTGCACCTGTGAGGTGTTGTCTTAACGATACCAGCTGCTGGTGACCAGAATGTACTGCATCTGTGAGGGGATGTCTTTTTTATTTTTTTATTTATTATTTCGCCATGTACACAGGTACTAGGAATTCTTTCTCTGCTTTTGACCCATCCGGGTAGCCGGTGAACACATACACACACAGAGGTCCACACACATGGGGGCACACACATGGTGGCACACACATGGGGGCACACCGGCACTACCGGAGCAGTGGGCTGCCGCTGTGGGCTGGTGGGCTGGTGCTGTTTACCGGGATGTACTGCACCTGCTAGGAGAGATCTCTAGGGACAATACCTGGCTGGGTTGGTTAGCTAATCATCCTTGCCGTCTCCTGGCTGCACTAAAAATATTATATTTACAGAGGATTGCCCCTGTTCATTATCTTTTTTCACATTTCAATAAAAAAAAATGTACACCAACTCCTTGTGGGACCCAAACAGAACCTTGCAGAACTGAATCTGAATAAATTGCTTATGCTTAGAGCATGTGTCTAAAGTTATTGCTCTTTTAATGTTTAAAATCAAAGTTATTGATTTTCTTGTTTTCTATTAAATTGTGACTTGGCTAATGCAAAGGTTATGGAAGTAGGACAGCCTAACATAATCCAGCATAAATATAAACACAAAGTAGGCCGACCCACATTGTATATTCATGATGAAACCACTCCCCAGTTCCACAATTAGCCCATCCATGCTTGTGTAACGTGACGTGAGTGTTTGGTATGTGGTGATCACTCTTTATGAGAATAAACAGCAGGATGGAGACAGATTACTTTCTCAAGCGGTACTTTACTTTTCTTCACAACTCACAACGACTCCACTTCCTTGTTCGGACCCCTCACGTGACTGAACTAACTAATCAGAAGCTAGAAGTTAGACTGAGGTAAACGTGAGGAAGATTTAACAAAATATCCTGACTGTATTAAATATTTAAATATGTAAACAATAATTGTGTAACATAAATATGCAAATGATTAACTAACTAACATTGTAAATACATTTATAGTAAATTTACTCAAATATAAATTATATTAACTTCTTCTACAACTTTCAAATATGAATTAACTTGTGAACCTTACACTTCCTCCCCCAACCACAAAAGAAACGTCCCAGTTTCAAATAAAATAAATAAGCAAACAAGGAACTGTAAACAACAACTTTAAAGCAACTGTGTCACTTCAGAAACTTATAGTCTCTAAGGAATCTGGGAGGTCTAACTAGACGTTTCCCAGGGCGTAGTGAATAACCAGAACTTCGAGGAGTGGAAGAGGGGACAGTGTCAGACTGACATACTGGGCCAGAGGGGCGGGAACAAGACTGAGTCAGGGGAGAGTGGGATTGAAGCCGTGGTCGGGGGTTGCGGATGGCCAGTAGGAGGGGCTAATGAGGGAGAACTGCTGTGGCAAGATAAGTTGTAGCTCTACGTGCCTGCCAGCTTCGAAGATTTATAGGGCAAAGCACCTGACAATGCAGTCAAACAAGGGAGTTGAGGTTGCAAAGAGTCACATGTAAGCGTCTTATGTCCACGATCTGGCACAGAAGCCTGGTAGGGTCAGACGGTTGTAGTGGACAATCTGGGACTTATCAGACTGATCCAGGAGGTAGTGAATCCTGTATGTCACTCCAGGAGAATCCACATCAGATCCAAGGCACACTAATATTTCAAAGGGGCCTTTCCAGTGAGGAGCGAGTTTTTGTTTGCTGTGGTGGGGTCATTTAACCAGACAAGGTATCCAGGAACATAGGGAGTGTGTTTAACACTCTTGTCAAACTCGTTTCTGCTGATTGTTGGCAAAATCTCTGTTCCATGCAGCAGAACTGAAAGTGGACTGAAGTTTCTGCGTCAATTGTGCAACATAGTCAGCAGGAGAACCTGTAGTAAACGAAGATGGTGTGTTGTTAGGTAACAGCAGGCATCCTGGCTTCATGACCATTTGTGAGGAAGAATGGTGTGAAACCTGTTGTAGAATGAGGGTTGGTATTGTAAGCCAAAGCAACGTGGTTGAGGGAGTCATCAAATTCACCAGGTTGTTGAAGAAGTGTCTTGGCTAACTAATCAATAAGTGTCCTGTTAAACCTCTCAATCATGCCGTCACACTGAGGATGATATGGCTGGTTTGTGTTTTCTGCACGCCCAGCAGTTCACACAGATGTTTCACCAGGTCAGAGTCAAACTGACGTCCCCGATCAGTGTGAAGCATTTCTGGGATGCCATGTTCACGGATGAAGTATTCAAACAGACATTTTGCAACTGTTATGGGGCGCTGGTCTGGCATGGCATAGACTTGTGATGGGGAGCTCAAGTATGACAGCTGTGACCATTTGGGATGGCTCAGTAGCAACAATTGTTTTCATTGGAGCTCTCTGATGAGGTGTGGGACTCCGTCATGCGTCACATGAGTACATTGCTTGCACCACATCCTGATGTCACGTGACATAAAGGGCCAGTAGCACAGTTGCTGAGCACGTTTCAGGACTTTATCAGCAGATAGATGACCAGTTACTGGATTTCCATGCAGCATCTGCAGAACAGTTTCTTTTAAAGCATGAGGGACAATCATTTGATGGAGCACTGATTTTGTGGATGGGTTGAAAACTGTACAGCAGAGTACACCATTATGAAAGGTAAGCCTGTGGAACTCGTGCCAAAGTGCCTTCTCATCAAGTGTGTGTTTTTTCATGCGCCAGTATGGATGTTTCTGTCCTTTAACTTTCCAGCTAATGACCTCTGACAGTATGGAGTCTTGCTGTTGTTCCTTTTTTAAATCATCTTGTGGTAATATGAACAAAGTCCAAGAAATGCTCTTACTTCTGTAGCTGACTGTGGAATAGGCCAGTCTTGAACACTTTTCACATTTCGCGGGTCTGGCTGAATGCCGTCTTTGCATACAACATGGCCCAGAAACCGTATCTGATCTCTGGCAAAACAGCATTTTGAGGGATCATCTTCAGGCCACTTGACTGGAATCTGGAGAGAATTTCCTCCAGGTGCTGGAAGTGTTCACTGAAAGAGTAGCTGTAGATGAGGACATCATCCAACTACACTAGGCAGGTTTTCCATGGGAGGCCATGAAGTACCATCTCCATCAAGCACTGGCATGTGGCTGGAGCGTTGGTGAGACCCATTGGCATAACTTTAAAGTGATAAAGGCCAGTACCTGTTGTGAGTGCTGTATTTTCGCGGTCCAGCTCAACTTGCCAATAGCCATGTTGCAGGTCCATTGTGGAGAACAGGCAGAGCCCGACAAAGCAACCAGTGCGTCGTCGACTCTTGGAAGAGGGTGGGAATCTTTGATTGTCACTGCATTGAATTTTCTGTAGTCCAGGCAGAAACGCCATGTGCCATTTTTCTTGCGCACCAAAACAACTGTTGCAGCCCAGGGGCTGTAGCTCTCTTCAATGACATCTGCTTTCAACAGGTTTTCAACTTGAGTCTGTATTTCAGCTCTATGCTCTGGTGTCACTCTGTAGGCACTCTGTTTAATTGGTGTGGCATCACCGGTGCGGATTTGATGCTTGATGATGCTCGTGCAACCTCTGTCCTCTGAGTGTTTACTGAATACTGAGTATTTCTGAAGCAGTGACTTCAGAGATTGAACTTGGGAAGGTGACAGGTCGCTGTCATTTATCTGGACGGATGGAGCTAAATCATGCACGGGGGAGGTTGCACAACATGTCCCTTCACCTGATATGATGTCAGCAGATGATGAAGCAGAATGAAATTCACCCACAGGTTGACCTGACTGCAGCTCAATGTCATCTCTGGAGGCATTTAAGACTCGAACAGTTGTGCCATTTTGAACCTCACTGAGAGAATGTGCCACGATGATGTCACACGATGGGTTGGGCATGAGAACACAATAGTAGTCAGTTAGCATGGGAGAAGCAGGTGTAGCTGCTGACACACAGGCTGGGATGAGGGTTTCACTCATAGCTGGAATCTTAGTTGGTGCTAACACAGACACATTACAGCAGGCGGCCACTTCATGTCCTTTGGGCAAGAGAGGAATTTGAATGTCCCAAAGTCGCAGCATTTTTTTTTGATGTCAAGGAGGGCATGATGTTTCCGCAGAAAATCGAAAACCAGGAATTACTGGCTGGCAAGCACCTCTGATAATTTCAAAGTCCTGTTGCCATACCTGATATCCAAGTCTGATCCCAATCGTTAACCTGCTTAAAATGTCCGGGCACTGTCCATTGACTGAGCGGCCTGGCAGAGAGGAGGGTATTACGGGGCGTCTTCTCAATGCCGGGTGAGATTACGAAAATCTTCACATCCTCACAATGGAGACAGTAGAACCATAGTCCATTAAAGTGCACACTTCAATGCCCTCAACAATAGCCAAGATTATAGAAGAGACAGAATCATCCGCTTGTGAGTCATTCTTGTCAGGAATTAACTGGGGGGAATCCTTCTGGGGCTGTGAGACAGTAGCTGATGTTTGCCCCTCAACAGCAGCTAATGGAAGTTTCTCAACTGCATATAGACTTATGGCATGTAAAAGAGTGACAGTATTGCAAAGTAAATTTAGTTTATTAAGGCGAGACACGGCAGGTGAAATATCGATTTTTTCATGCCCTGGTCAAATTTGAGATTTTGAGCTAGTTTGCCTCTTTAACTTGTTATCTTTCATACTACCGTAAAGAAAACGTCAAAATTACACATTTATGTGTCTGTTTCACTGATTTAGTTCAGCCGCGGCATCCATTTCGTCCTAAAGAACTAAAGTCGATTCATTGGCTGACGGCGCTTTTCTGCTAACGTGATTCGCTCAGTGCCTCACGTGTTGTCTTTTTGACATTTCCGTGTTAGCTGGCCGCGGGAACTTTAGAAATGCCTCGTCTTACTAAATTGTCCGCTAAAAGAAAGACACAAATGGGTCTAGCAAGATCCACGAGAATATATCAGCCGGCCGAATTGCCTCATAACCCTCCAGTGAACAGCGCGTCCGGTCGTAAGTTGTTTACTAACCGTGAGGTGATAGAGGGTGCCACTGACTGCGCGACACAGCAGTGGTTGATTGTCCATGTCTCTCGTCTAAATGAGATGATAAATGATCTTCTGTGTCCTAACTGTGCCGAATCGGATCTGTCAATAAACATTGATCAAAAAAACCAGGGCTTTTGCAGTAGCCTGATTCTGGAGTGCAACCGTTGTAAAGCTGAGGGTGGGTATCGGCGAAGCGTGTATACATCCACACGACTGCAAAGTGAGACCCGCGGAGACGTCGCCTTTGACGTAAATGTGCGAATGGTGCTGTTGGCACACGAGTTGGGCTTGGGTTATGCTGCGCTGAAAAAGATCAGCAAGGTTTTGGGGATCCCTTCCCTTCATTTGAAAACGTACCAGCGACATGACAAAAGAGTTACAGGTAGGCTATGGAAAGATGAGGAATGATTACAGACTTGGATGATAATAATGTAGGTCTAGTAATAATAAATATATGTAGGCTACTGTATTAGGTAAATGTACACATTATTATGGTAGATAGGTATTAACTCAATACACATCCAACATAATTATGTTACACCACTAGTAGTAAACATAATACACCATACAACAGATAATATTATATTAGGCTAATAATACATTATGTTATTCTTTTGATTATGTTATAAAAAAAAAGGACATAATAAAATGAGCAGATGTTGACACAGTGTGTATTTTAATTTTAGTGGCAGAAATTGAGAGGGGACTAGGGTCCTTGCACAAGGCCAGGGAGAGCATCAGGCAGGCGTATGCAGATATGGATCCGGAGGTGGCTGAGTCACTGAGGCAGGATACGGATGCTGTGGTAGACATTGGGGTCTCCTTCGATGGGACCTGGCAGAAGCGAGGCTTCACCTCACACTACGGTGTGGGTGTCTGCATTGACATCCTGACAGGTCTCGTTATAGATTACGAGATCCTGTCATCTTACTGCCATGCATGCGCCTGTAAGAACAGTGTGTTGAAAGCAGGAGAAATCAGTGAGGAGGAGTTTGACAGCTGGAAAGAAGGCCACAAGGCTGACTGCGCTAAAAACTTTGCTGGCTCCAGCAAGGCCATGGAGCAGGAGGCTGCCAAAAGGATGTGGGGTAGGTCAGTGAGCCGTCATCAGCTCAGGTACACGGAGATGCTGTCGGATGGAGATAGCTCAGCATTCCGGCAGGTAGTAGAGCTGAAGCCCTACCCGGGTCAGGAGGTCACCAAACTCGAGTGCATTAACCATGCTCACAAAAGAATGGGCACTGCACTCAGAAAGATAAGTGTAGGCAAAAAATTGGGTGGCAAGGGATCAGGGAAACTCACGGCAAAGAAGTGCAAATCTCTACAAAATTTTTACAGGGGGGCCATTCTAAATAATCAGGGAAACATTGAGGGCATGAAGTCGGAGATATGGGCGGGCCTGCTCCATTGCATGTCTACTGACGAAGTGCCATTGCACAACAGATGCAACCCCCAGTGGTGCTTCTTTAGGAGGGCGGAAGACAACGGAGAGACCCCTGACAGCCACTCGCTTCACTCAAAAAACCATTTGTCCCGGGAAGTGGGTCAGACACTTGTGCCCATTTATCACCGAACGTCAAGTGACAGTCTCCTGCAAAAAATGCAGCATGGGGGCACACAAAATAACAATGAGTGCCTCAATTCAGTTATATGGGCTCGCTGCCCAAAAACAGTGTTTGTGGGGAGAAACAGAGTGGAGGCGGCTGTAAGCATGGCCATATCATCTTTTAATGAGGGTGCGTCAGCCATCCTTAATGTGATGGCCAACCTGTGGCTGGAGAGCACAACAATCACCCTAAACACCATCAGGGAAGCTGACATGCTGAGGGTCACCAAGGCAAATGCCATCCTGTCTCCTCAAACAAAGGGAAAGAGAAAACATGAGAGCAATGAAAGAAAAGTGAAAAGGCACCAGCAAGAACAGGAAGAGGGGGCGACATATGGTGCAGGGATGGAAATGTAGGCCCAATGTTCTGTATATGCAAATCAATTAATTACCATAGCCTACTTAAACTAGATTAAAAAAATGAATTGCATGTTTTGTGTAATCATTTTGATTTAAGTTATGAACTGGTTCATGATGATACAGTATGTATAAGTTCAAATCTTACCTTATTCACCTGCACAATACCGTATAATTAACCAGCCTGTTACAGCAGTTGTTGGCTTTCTATGGCTGCCATGTTATTAAATTATTTATTTAAATGTTCTTTATATATTCAAAACTGTTATGACTAAGAGCTTGAGCCTTTATTTTGCGTTCTAGTAGATTTTTGCTGTATAAATGTATGAAAATCCCCTATATAAATCTTTAAATGCCGTTTTCTCAGAATGAGTGTTTTTCCATTTTTAGGTGCACATTTCTCAGCCTATGTAGAACCTAGGTACACCACACTTCCCAGTTTCACACATAGCATTGTTATGAAGACATCTACACATGGATTTATTTATAAATTGTTCCTGGCCAGATTTATGGGTCATTTTACCTGGAAATCATGGCGAAAATAGGGTTTTTAAGGCCATGGATAGTATATTTTGATTTCCCAGGTCATAAAAGCAGATATCCTAAAATCCATGTGAGGATTTTTTGTCATTTGATATATAAACAAAATAAAAAAAGAATTTTGGTCCTGGCTTTATCACAGTTTAAAATTCATGCACCGGAAATATATGCAAAAACTTGCATATTTAATGAGATTCAGCCTAATTAGCATAATTAAATATGCAAAATTCAAAGACTTGTAATACATTTTTTTCTTATAATGATGTATGTAATCAACTGGTAAAGTTTCATGGTGATCCCTTGTATTGAAAATTTTTACCCTATTCACCTGCCATGTCTGGCCTTAAGTGTACATGCATTTTGCATGAATTTCTTAATATATATATATATATTTCTTTTTTCTAGTCATGTCGTAGCCTACTAACCTACGGCCCGGTTAGGAATGTCCCGCGGCCCGGTACCGGTTCGCGGCACGGTGGTTTGGGACCGCTGCTCTAGAGGGCAGTGACTGTCCGGACTCGACAATCGCAAACATGGCATCCGTAGAGGAGATAATTTTGCTTTATGTCACCCAAAATCTGCAAAAAATAAGTGCAAAAAGTGTAGGCCTAGGTGGCAGTGGCATATGTGACACCCCTCACCAACCTGCAGATTCTCTCCTAATAATGTTCCGCCATTTTTAATTGACCAGTTACAACTCATTGCCCAAGCAGGTGTACAATAAAATGAAAAGGTCAGGTATATAGTATAATATAAGTATAAAACGTTAAATACACTATATATAAGATATCAGATATTATACTACTCTCTATTTCCACGAATGGTCTGACTTCTGATTCTATACTGCTGCCTCGATTTCCGTTGGTATTGCTGTTTCTCCCGGAGCACACCGGATTCGTAAGCTCAGAGGCGACGGACCCACTGACGGACGAAACGAATCTCATGAAGCATAACATGTTTATTTATTTAACAACGCATTGACATGTTGTCTGTTAAAATCTAACTTGATCCAAGGTATAACAGAAACATGAATATTTTACACTATTTACAATACTCTGCCTATATTATGACAGTTTACACTGATAATGTTTCATGGCAGTTATATGTTTTAATAGATCAAATTTAAATTTGAATGATTCAAAACAATATCCATTATTTCATAGACACGCATAAAAAACATTCTTTGTTGATCTAGATACATTCGATTACTCGAAATTGAACAAATACTAAACCAATAATTCAAAAAAATATTTATATTACCTCCCGCTTATTTCCCTTAAAAATTCCTCCCATAATAGACGAGACGGATTAGTTGAACTTCATGTTCTGTGCTTGGTCTCCCTCCACAAAATCACATGATGGATTCAGCTTCACTGGATGCCCTCATGAAGTTTGACTTCCTGACTGACTACTTGCTGGAAGACAAGAATCCCCTCCCTCTTTATATCAGATCACTGATTATTCCTTTATTTAACATATTTACTTGAACGTTTTTTAAATCAACAGAATGCAGGATTGGATGACAGAATGCAGGATTTCCATCAGACCTTTCTATTTTTGTTTGTAAAATATCATTCTGTACAGTAAAGACATATCGATATACTTAAAAGAAATGGAATCGGTGTGTTCACACCAGTAAAAGGGCAGATTGGCGATCGATTCCAAACACTGTATTGAGCTTTGATCGTAGTACGACAGTAGTATGTCATGTTCAACAACAGTTCATCAACACAGCCTCTGCCATGACGAAAAGGTTGATTTAGTTTCCTTGAGACAGTGACGTTAACTCGGAGCGTTCTGAGTCTCCACCTCAGTCTTCTCCTCGCTTCTTATTCATGGCCTTCATCAGTTCAGACATGAAGTTGCCTTCCTCACCATCTCCTCCTCCTCCTCCTCCTCCTCTTCCGGCCAGCACAGGAGTAGTCCTCCTGGGGGGAGGGGGGGCGGTCTTCCTCACTGAGGAGCCGGAGGGAGGAGGAGGTGGGGGAGGGGGAGGAGGAGGTGGCGCCCCGCCTCCTCCTCCAGAAGAGATGCTGATTGGTGGGGGTGGGGGTGGGAGGAACTCAGGGTCTGGAGGTGGGGGGGGCAGACTCTGGTTTCTGCTGCCGCCCCGGAAGCTAGCCCTGGGGGGAGGGGCGACCACGGGCGGGCGGACGGGGGGCGAGGCCGGGCCCGAGGTCATCGGCGGCGGGGGAGGCAAGAAGTCGGGCGGGGCCTCGGTGGCGTCGTCGGGGAATGGGGGAGGGGGAGGCGGGGGAGGCAGGCTGTCCATGGGAGGCGGAGGGGGGAGCGGGGAGGGCAGGGGGCCCGGAGGCTGCTTGCCCCGACACGCGGGCTTTGGGGGGAGTCGGGCCTGGGGGGGAAGACGTGGGGGGAGCGAGCTGGTCTGCATGGGGGGAGGAGGGGGGAGGGAGCTGTGTGTCAGTGGGGGAGGAGGGGGGAGGGAGCTGTGTGTCAGTGGGGGAGGAGGGGGGAGGGAGCTGTGTGTCAGTGGGGGAGGAGGGGGGAATGAGCCGGTTATGAGTGGGGGAGGAGGGGGGAGGGAGCTGTGTGTCAGTGGGGGAGGAGGGGGGAGGGAGCTGGTCTGAAGAGGGGGAGGAGGTGGGAAGGAACCAGAAGATGGTGGTGGTGGTGGAGGAGGAGGCGGGGGTGGAGGTGGAGCATCCATCCCCATGTCCTTGTAGAAGAGAGTGGTTTAATTTGACACCCTGTGTCACAAGAGGGGGCAATGTTGCTTCACTCTCTTTTAGCCCATAGCTACTCTTTAAAGCACAATACTGGCCTTGGTGATCAAACCATCATAACTAAAATATCTGTGACCAATTCTGCTGAAGAGCGTTTGGCTCTATCAATGGCATTCTATAAATTGGTGAAGGACGTCTAAGTGAAGCCAGGAGACAAGGCTACGGTGGTTTGACCACCTCGAACAGTATTGTCCTTTAAAGAGCAGCAAAACAGAGTTTGCTAGTTGTTAGCCCTGTCTGTTCTTACCTGAGACACAGGACCTGGTTGTGGTTTGGTAGCATGTCCGTTAGCCTGGCTAGCATGTTTAGCTTGAAACAGTAAAGAGAGAGTCAGACAGAAGAGAGAAGGAGAATTGAGATGAAGATGGAAAGAGAGATGGGGGGGGGGGGGGAAGTAAGTTAGTAAAATAAACAGGATGTAAAAAGCTCAATAACTTAGACAGAGTTGGACGTGGGCTACCGCTGAGGGAGGGTGAGGGCGCGGGAGAGGGGGAGGAGCTAGTGGAGGAGGTGATGCGGTTGGCCCAAGCGGAGCCCGAAGACGTCTTCTTCACGGCGGTCTTGTAGTTGTTATAGAAAGCGGCGCCGTACTAGAAGGCCAGGAGACAGGGACAATATTTGATTAAAAGTGAATCAAAAGGGATGAACGGTCTCATAATGGTCCAAGCTATATGGATTCTGCATAGACGTGCTAAGCACTAATTATCAGAGTGTAGTGAGATGTGCATGCGATCACTGAGAAATTGGTGTTGATTGGGTTTAAATTATATTCCCATTAAAGAACCACAGGGTTAGATATTGTTTTTGTAGTGAATGATTTGAAGGAACAGTCCACCTTTATACTCTATGAATGGATTCACTTTCTGACCAAATTTCTGATCATGGCGACCCATGTGCAAACGGTTTGCAATAATGAAGTCAATTCAACCAGGATTCTTCAAAAGCAAAGATCTATGCATTGTGGAGGAAAAATAAGATCCAGTATGAGATGTCTGCTTTGCCTCATTACCTGCTCCATTTGTGGTTCTTGTGTGCTTTGATAGGCACAACTAGGCTAGCTGTAGCTTCTTAGCATCCAGTGCTTGTACCGGAAGGGCAGATTTAGCTAAATAATATCTTATCTGAGCTGAGCTTACCTTAGCTATCCGGATCCCGGTCACCCACAAATTCAGGGTCCAGGGGTCGTCACAGCACAGGTACTTGATGTACTGAGAGTCCTTCTGGATTTGAGGATGCTACAAACACAAACAAACAGTATTATTTCATATTGAGCTTTATCTAAGATGACCTACATGGACATTACAAATTGTTTATTTTCTAAGAACTCAATTTCACTTTACTTCACCCCACTAATCTTTTTTTTTTGTCCGTCTCTTCTCTGGAAGGTGGGCTCCCTCTTCCTGTGTTAATTAACAAGGTTTCTTCCTTGGAAATTAATTTCCTTGTCCTTAGGCCTTAGGGGCTTATCATATATTGAAGGCTTGTAAAGCCTTTGAGACTGTACCTGGGATGATGGGATATCCGGTACAAAAAAAATGCACCTGACTTCACAGTGAGAATGGTGAGATGCATGATCGCATTGATGAGCAGGTTGGTGTCAGGTATCACCTACCCTCTCCTACCACCAGGCGGTAGGAGAGATCTAAAGTCTTATAATTTAAAAGGTTGGGAAAGGGCCCCTGAATCAGTTCAAGATGTGTGTTTTATGCTGCATCTGTAGTGGACTTGATGTGGTCCAATTCAGACATTCTTCTTTGCAGAACGAGAAACCAGTAATGACTGACTCATAAAGACTCCCCAAAATAAAAGAGGTTCATGTAGTTATAATCAAGTCATTTATTTTAAATAGTTAATGTAGTAATTAAAGGGATTTAGCTTTTGTAGTTATTTGTCCTTCAACGCTGCTCTTTTCAAACCCAGTCCACATAATGCTTAGTAGGGGATTTTAACAAATCTATGCGTTTTGGGGAAGCCTGGTGAAACACTCTTGTCTTCGTATACGAAGGAAGACTTTATTCATATATTACCTTATCGAACACAACGTTAGAAAAGTGCTTGTATAATGGAGTGGTAGCTACAACTTGTCACTGATTGTCTTTTAGCATTCGATTTAATCCAAAGCGGCCTCCAGTGTATTCAGACACAGGTCTTTAAGGTGCAGGTCTGGGTTTGGCATCCTGATCAAGAATGCCTACATGAAGGCTATTGAACACAACGTTTCCACTGGGAGTATAACCCCCTAAACAGTCACTGTATTGTATTGGAGACACTGCTCAGACTTTCAGAGGCCAGGAACCAGATCACTGGGACCCTGGGCCCTTTTGAACTGTCAAGAAGCCTCTCTCTTTCTGACTCTCAGCGTCTTTCTCTCTCCCAATCTTTACCTCGATGTGGGCTAGCTCTCTCTCTCTCTCTCTCTCTCTCTCTCTCTCTCTCTCTCTCTCTCTGCCTTTAATTTTCTCTAACACCTCGTCAAATCGTATTTGCTGAGCTTTCAGCAGTCGACATAAAAAAACGGTGAGCGATCAGAGGCCTACAAAGATATAAATAAAAACAAGGACTAAACTTTTCTCACTTCCTCAAATATCTTTCTCGTTAGACAGCAGCTGTGTCCCCAGCCGCAGACACAGAACTAAAATGGTGCGACATTGTCTTACATACTAAACCATGTAAAAAATTGATAAACGAAAATAAACAACTTTGTTGCTAAGGAAAATGTTATGGTAAATGTTGCATACGCCACGACCATGAGGAAGCTACTGTTGTGTTTAACTGTCTCTGAGATTCACTCTGTGTGGACAGTGTCATGTGACTCTTCAGATGTTAGCCTACAGTTCTAAGATTAGGATACTTTCAGATATATATGACAATTGCTAATGTTTAATTATTAGAAAACTACACTTTTTCAATCATTACCACAGAGGTAATTGTCAGGCGCTGGACCTGGCTGGCTCTGTGTAGACTACAGACTTTGGGGATTGAACCCAGTACCTTTTCGGCTTGGAATTGAACCCCTGAGCTACTGCACTATCCTGTCCAGCCAGATAAGGTATTGGAGACATTGTTTAATCTCTCCGGGGAAGCCCTCAGGGTAAAGGGCACACTAGTCCGGGCTTGGGACGTTGAGGGTTGGATCCCAGGTACCTGTTCTGGGAATGAAACACACAAGCCTCTACACTCTCTCCTACATCAAGGAATACTCTCCTCACCTTGAGAACAAAGCAGTAGTCTGTGGGGGCCTTGTATTTGCTCTTCAGGTCCTTAGCGTAGTACACGTTGACGTTGTCAAACTGCACAAAACACACCAGGTCACGGGAGGTCTGGCAGTGGGGGGGGGAGAGAGTCACGTTACACACACATCTTAAGACGTTTGCGACATTGGGTCAGACTCCATGAGTATCGACCACCCCTTTAAAGTTACAACACGCCTTTGAAAGATCCAGCCGGCCTCCACTTTACAGCCAGTCCTTGACCGGCAGTCATCCGATCTGACGTCTGAAGAGACAGAGTGTGTGGTGGTGGTGGTACCTGAACCTGGTGTGTTGTACCTTTATGAATGGCTGGTTTCAGAGTAAAAGCGTGAGGGGAGATTTTAGATAGGGAGTTAAGTGAACCGACTGTATACAGCCAGCTGGCAGCTATGAGACAGCACAGCTCATGTTCAACAGGGGTTGGGGAAACAGTGGAGGAGTTTATTAAAGAGAAACTACGAACCAGGGCCTTCGTGGTCGTACGACAAAATAAAAGCCCCCTGGTCCTTTCTTTTAGGTATGACCTTTTTCTGATTCATTACGCTTCGCTTCAATCGGTCGACTTGTGGTTTTTAATCTCGGTTGTACGGCTTGAACCTTTTTTTGTTGCTACTCAAATTATGATTGTATTCTTTGGTTTTTCTCAGCCTAGTTTGCAGTTTCTTCTAAATTACTGATGACAGGTCTGCTACAGCACGCTCACAATGAACCATTGATCGAACCTTACTTAGTAAATGTCTGAATGTATGTCTGAACTTGACAAAAAAATTATCTCAAAGGGGGATTGTATAATAATAATAATTATAGTAATAGTAATATAATAATTAATGCTATGAATGTATAATAAGTATTTATTGTGTATTTATTAAGTTTTAAGTAATTCAACGTTTCAATCATGGCAAAACATTACGAACAATGCCATTTTAAAATGTAATAGTGCAACGGCATATGACGATGTTGGCGAGAGTTCGCCAGGGCAAAAGTTTGATACAATGATGGACTAGGTCATTTTAATTGTATGGTCTTGGGTCAGAATTGACCTCTGGTGACCTCTGACCTTGCTCTTTCCCTTGGGGGCGTAGTAAATCCCGGACGCTCTGAGGAGGAAGAGTTTCTGCTTCCAGGACTTCTTGCCATCCTCACGCAGGTACAGCGCTCCCTCCAGGTCGGGCACCTTTATGGACGTCCCACAGAAGTTCTCCTGGGGCAGGAGAGACGGAGAGGTCAGATGTCACACGTTACATGTGTGTGTGTGTGTGTGTGTGTGTGTGTGTGTGTGTGTGTGTGTGTGTGTGTGTGTGTGTGTGTGTGTGTGTGTGTGTGTTTGAGAATGACTGTTGTGTGTGTTGTTGAGTATATTTGTGTGTTAGAGAGAGGATGTGTGTGTGTGTGTGTGGGTGTGTGTGTGTGTGTGTGTGTGTGTGTGTGTGTGTGTGTGTGTGTGTGTGTGTGTGTGTGTGTGTGTGTGTGTGTGTGTGTGTGTGTGTGTGTGTGTGTGTGTGTGTGTGTTAATTACCTCTATCAGCAACTCTTTGTCTTTGTCTCTCATGTCCTTCAGTGTCTGCTTGTCCTTCTTCCACAGATAGTAGTTCTGGAGTAAAAACACAGAGGAGTTAAAAAGGTGAAAAAATGTAAATGGTGATTTCCATTCACGCTTTGAGACTCTCTCTTTGTGCCTGCCAAGAATACAGCGGTTATAGAGCGGACTGCTCTATTAACAAACTAGACACCGTCCCTCAGCGGAGGCCATTTTCTTTGATGCATAACAGTGATGATACAAGGGGTTATACATCGCACAGCCCGGGACATCCAATAATACAGACATGAGCAATGCAACAGTCAGATGTGGCTGGGGGTTTAAATAAATGTGTTATAGATGTGCTGACATCACATGAACATCGCGCCTTGAACTTTAAAACGAAACGCGCTAGGGCTTTTTGACTATTGAACATGCAATTTTAGGTTAAATCCCCTTAACCCTGCGTGGGACTTATTGTTCTCTGTATTTACCCCGTAACCCCTCCAATTTTAATTTTGGAATCGCAGAACAATATGTCAGTATCCCGTATTGTGAAGTTCAAAATTCATATATGTACAAAGAGCCTGGCCTTTGTGTGAAGCGGTGCAGTGAGACATTTACATTTTTTTCATTGAATGATGAAGCCACTTGCAGTACGCTCACCTGAGGGTTTTTGAAGACTTCGTATTTGTCCTCCCTCTCATCAAAGTGGAGCTTATTCTCACTGTCCCTGGTCCAACCAGACAGAGGCTCCACCAGGTTTTCATGGTCCTCAAATCCACGTTCTGACAAGTGGAAAAAATATATAATAATGAATCGGAAAACAGATCTTTTTCATCTACTTCCTTATTACAGAGATAAACCGGCTGCCAAAATAACTTTGGAACTCTGCGGAAGGTTCAGAGACCTTTGGCAATGGAAAAGTAAAAAATTCTTGAAAAATCAACATTGTATTTATTCAAAGTAACATCATTTTAGAACTTGGGCTTTATTATCTCGCCAAGTCCACAGAGCACAACCTGGAACAAAAATCAAGGATTCTATTTATTATCAACGGCAAGATCACATTTCTGCTGCGATGTTGGCAGGGATTCCACAACTTCCCCTCACCACCATCTGCACTTATTCAAATCACAAACACTTCTACTTTCTTATTGCGTTTATTCCTTGCATGTGTAAACCAAATTTGGCCAATAAAACTGATGCCTATTTACTCATCCTTGACAACCTAACTATATTGACCATAAAGAGTTGTAAACTCAATGTCATACAACATAAAAAAAAACTATAAATAGTATCAAATGCAACATAGAGAGGACTATTATGCTAGGTGGCTCTTGAACGCAGCTGCCTATTTAAGCCTTTGGCCACGTGGTTCACAATTACAGTTTACAGACCGCGCCATACACTGGGTATCAACAAAAGTGTTCCCAGGGATCCATATAATGGCGCGACTATAAATGTTGTTAAAACGCTGGTGTGACGTCGCCCCTGCCGCGAGTTATTAGCCCTGTGAGCCTTTTGAACTACAAGGACCATATGGTGCAGGCTCTGGGGATGTTTCACACATGGACGCCGTATATGCCTCTCTCTCTCTCTCTCGCTTAAGCTCTCTCTAGCACTCCCTCCCTCTCTCTCTCTCTCTCTCTAGCACTCAATCCTCTCTCTCTCTCTCTCTCTCTCTCTCTCTCTCTCTCTCTCTCTCCCTCCCTCCCTCCCTCCCTCCCTCCCTCCCTCTCTCTCTCTAGCACTCAATCCTCTCTCTCTCTCCATCTCTCTCTCTCTCTCTCTCTCTCTCTCTCTCTCTCTCTCTCTCTCTCTCTCTCTCTCTCTCTCTCTCTCTCTCTCTCCAACGTGGCAACAGCTAAGTACTGGAACCCAGCCCTGGTTTGTCGTGTTTGTGGCGATGTCAGGCAAGGCAAGGCTATAGTTAACACAAAGCGTCTATCAAACACAATGGCCAGTTGATAGACAATCCAAAGAGTCACAAATACATTTGAAAGTATATACCGTATACTTTCAAATTTATGATGAAAGTATACGGTAAAAGGTGCAGACATGCATTGGCATATTTACATATATTTTAACGAAAAGCAAACGGTTAGCGTGAGTTGAAGTTTGGAACAGATAGTCCATTTAATTCTACGTTTTAAAATTAGTAAGAAGAAACTGGGCCTGCTGGTGAGTTGGTCAGTCGAGTTGTACTTCTGCTTCCAAAAAGGCGTTGTGTCTGAGATAGCGGAGAGTTAGGTGGTTGTTCCAGTGTGACTACAACAGGGAATTAGTCCCTAAGACCACGAGCCAGAAGCTCTCTTCAGGGTGTCATTTGGTTTAAAAATAGCACAGAGCAAATGATGACAACAACCATATCCTCTGCCATTTACGCGTTGGCTCCATAAATGCCTTATTACATTGAATCCCTTTGAAATATTCACCGGACAGCCGGCGGGATCCCATACAGACAATGAAAGCCACCTGCCCGCTGCGTGTGTGTGTTTGGGAAAGACAGAGTGAGATAATGAGCGATGGAGAAAGGGAGCGATGGAGCAGGACAATGTGCGCGAGAGAGAGAGAGAGCGCGAGAGAGAGAGCGCGAGAGAGAGAGCGCGAGAGAGAGAGAGAGAGAGAGAGAGAGAGAGAGAGAGAGAGAGAGAGAGAGAGAGAGAGAGAGAGAGAGAGAGAGAGAGAGAGAGAGAGAGAGAGAGAGGTTCGATCAATGGTTCATTGTGAGCGTGCTGTAGCAGGCCTGTCATCAGGCCGATAAAAACATAGTCCATCATCTTGTGTGCGTGAGTGTGTGTATGTGTGTGCATGTGTGCATGGAGGGGAAGCAGATAAAGAGTATGCATGAGTGTGTTGACAAATTCCAGATACAAAAAACGTATATCCATAACACATCACCCCAAAATTGGATGTACTGATTGTTTATGTATATGCAAGAATGTTTAAACATTCCAACTACTAGATATCCCTGAATTAATTAAGTTCAATACAGCAAGGGTTGGTGCTTTGACCACACACTAAATCATAGAAAAACCTTTTTCGATCATCTTGTAGCGATATGTCCCAGTAACTCACCCAGGTTCAGGTCCGGGTTGGTCTCGTACAGGCTCCAGTCAACGTTGCAGTCACAGTGTGTCTTTTCGAACAGGTTGTCCAGAACATCGCGCACGTTCTGCCTCTCATCCACCATCAGAGTTTTAGAACTCCCATCCTTTATCAGAACTTTCACCACCAACTGCCAAGACAAAGTTTGTTTCCGTTTAAGCTTAGCCTAGCTTGGATTTTATGTTAGCATAGTTTTATTCAGATGTTTTATTGGTTTATCGTTTTTGCACTTCACGATTGTCGTTTTCCAACTATGATTTATAATTTCCTAGGATAAACAAATAGGTCTTACTATCAATACAATCCTTACTGTTCGCTACCTAGCTACGAAGAAAGCCACAAATGCCACACATTTTGGTCCATTTCATCCAACTTCAAATTTCTATTCTAGTCAAACTTCTGTCCTCATTTAATCTATTTTGTCCAAGCTATGGCTGAGGTCATTTTCCGCCATGAATAACGTCTTCCACATTGGCTTACGTGCACTTCCCGTCGTCTGGAAACATATCCACTGTTAATCCACAAGATCAGTTCCACTCTCACATCATGTGATAAAAATGTCTTTTTTTTTAGATGGGTATCGAAGTCAGGGATTTGGATGTTTCAAATAATATGTAAGCATGTCTTGACTTTTTTCTGTGAGACAGTGGGCATCTGGTTTAAAGCTTTCTCCATATCAATCATCTAGTCATATACCTTCAGCTCCTCATAGGGGGGGATTAGGTATTCGAGATGTGTGGATTTCGGTTGTAAATATGTCTGCAACCCCACATTACCATCTCACATTTCAAGGCTCACAGCTCTGTTGAAGTCGAAACCCTTTCTCCTTTGCAAAAAATATAAAGCCTTTTAACACATTTGGCCGTGAGAGTGCTCGTACCCTCATACCAGTTTCCTGTTAAAACCCCCTTCTGCCTCTGTTTGCTTCACAGATCTAATCAAATTTTTAACATATCGATGATCCGTGACAGTTTGAGGTGTCTTAAGCCTTGAACTATGATAAGTAAGGTGTTAAAAACTAACTTCTAGAGCTGGTATGAACTTACACTTTAATTGATTATTTACCACATGTGTAGCTTGATGCACTTGCTTTGAAGACGAGCAGCTCTTCGTATTTCCTCCCCTGGGATCACCTTATAAGGCTTTGCAAACGCAATCCGCCATAAAAGCAGACATCTTTTATTTGAATTATTGGCCGTTGAGACGGGAACAAGACAGAGGCTGCTCTGCCATGTTCTTCTCCTCAGACAGATGTTCTCAGATCTTTCCAGAGGGTATGATGGGTTGGGTTCATAGCCTTCGTGTGTAGACCGCTTTGACTCGACTTACCTTTTTCACTTTGGCCTCCTTTAATTTCTCCAGGGCCATCTTGATTTTGTCTGCTTTGATCTGAGCCTCTATCTCCTCCTGAAGGAAAACAATCATAGGCATGTCATTATATGTAATTATTCATAAGAGCCATCAGTTGGTCAGTTATCCCAACTTGTGATACACAAACCATTCCATTAACAGTTATACACACATCCCTTCCTAATTGGAAGTTAAAATCTGATGCTTATCATATTCCAGCCCAGTGTCGAGGAAATTCTATAACCAGCTTGTCGGGGACTGTTACGGTTGGTATCCTTGGAGCACTTTTTCTATCGGAGGTGTCCATAGGAGTTGGGGAATCGAACCATCGGTTTTGCAACGGCCCACTGAGTTCTCGCCCAGAGCAGCTGGTGTTTTTGTCTCGCACGGTGAGGTCACGAGGGCTGCTAAAGCAATAAGCTCTCTAGCGGGTCGATTCCCCGACGCGTCCACGCGTCATCGCATCACCGGCTCGCCATTGACTCTCTTTCTGCTTCCTCTCCCGAAGCGCCTCACGTTTGATCCCCACCAGACTGGGTTTTTCTTCTGCTCCTTCGATGAGACCGAGGCAGACAACCCGTCTTCATCCTGCTCCAAAATTCTTAAGGAGCTTGCGGGTTCTTAGAAGAGCAGTATTGCTCTGTAATAAAACTTTGGCAAGAAATTGAGCATTTTAACTGTTTTGGTTTGTGTTTGTATGTTGGTTGACATTGGATCCTAAGGTGTGGCCCGTCTCTGTTGACTGGCTAATGGTTAATGAAACCGTGACAAACTGAACGGGCAACCTTTGACATGTATTTGAGTCATGTTACCATGGCTACCGCAGCTAATTCTACCGCTGCTGTCGCTTGTTATGTACTTCTTATTGATAACTTACCTCATTAGAATATGGTACTCAATTAATCACCCCTTTAGGTGTCAAAAATGAAAACTGTCAGCGAACACTGTTTTATAACTACTTCTGTATGTTTTATAACTACTAGTACTGCCAGTTTTTTTACTATGTCAGGATGACCCTTGCCTTGTCATAAGTAGATCACTGTACAAAACAAGCTGTACAGTGTCTTACTGTAGCCAAAACCTAAACTACAACGTGACACAATTAACATCTTAAACATATTCTAAATCAGCATCAACATCATCTTCGTCCCGTTATCCACTCACCATGGAGGGCTTGGCATGCTGCGGCGGGGGCAGTGGGGACTGGTGAGAAGGGGAAGGGGTGCCGACATCGCCTTGCAATGAGACGGGGGAGGGGAGGATGCTGGCGTCGTAGGAGCTCAGGCCCTGGGGCGCAGGTGGGAGGGCAGCCGGTGGCGGCTGGCTAGCAGAGGACGACGGGGGAACCTTCAGGTTCTCTATGTCGGCGGCTAGCTTCAGCTCGGTGGCATTTAGGTCGGCCATTAAGTCGGCCATGAGCACGTCCAAGTCATTGTCCTCCAGTTCATGGAGAGACTCTGGCGGAATGATGCAAAAAGGTTTATTGTTTTTAGAACATTCCAATTTAAGGGCCCAAATGTTACCACAAGGGATTTTGTTTACAAGCTATTTTGATTCATTTCAAGATCGACCCTATGGTCACAACACAAGTGGGAGTTTTGAAGGATAGATCAACCTTTGTAGGCTGAGGTCACTAATGGGTAGAATCTGAAACGGTTTCTAATGGCTAATCAACATTAAACCTGGTAGGTAAAAAAGGGGACCCTTTTAACAAAGAATAACTGTTTCAGTGTGAGTATTTATCAGCATCTTAATCTTAAACATTGCTAACTCACTGATGGAGCCAGTATTGATGCCTAGGTCTCACCATAGACGACTCCGCCCAGTTGGTACCTAACATACGTAAGCAATGCCTGGTAAATGAGCGAAAGACATCGGAATCTTGATGTTAACCCAGAGCCCCAACAGTAGCTGAGTTTATACTCAAATGAAAAGAACCCCTTCAGCCTTTATACGTCAGGCCCGTTTTCTCTGTGATTCTAATTACTGTAATCTTTTCAGTCATTTGTGAAACGTAGCCCTGCCTTTGTAGCTGCTGCTAAGATGCGATCAACATAGCCTTGTAGCTACCCTTGCCATAGCATTTTCGAATATGTTTGGCTAAAAACCCAACATAGATATGTATGTGATTAAAAAATATTAATAATTTCAAGTCTCCTGATAAGAATAGACAGTGGGTCACCATTCAGGTCTGTGAAGCCTGGGGAGAGATTCACTTCTTCGGGCGGACTGGTGATGGCATTTGGGGGTTCATTCTCCACCCCGAGACTCTGAAAAAGAGATGGAGAGAAACAATGATTCCTCAGAATACCACTTCTCTGTAAGAAAAGAAAGAATCAAAACATTTGCAGAGACCAACCCCCGGGGGTTTTCCAGGTGGTACGGTCCACAGCATAATCTTGTATAAAAGACTGGTACCCATTTATTACGTATGGAGTGTTGTGATGTTTACATGGCATCTGGCTTTCAGTATGCTACACGAGTGGACTGTGTTCAATAAATATGTCTGCTCGGCAACATGGAAACGATTTAACACGACTGGCTAGTGGGAGAACAACTTCAAAGAGGACGTTATTTTCTCAGGAGTCGGGGTAAAGTGTCAGGCTTCGACTAGGGAGTCTTTCCGGTGAATATATATTTGCCATTTGAGCAGTTTTCTTAAAAGAGAGGGGAATTTATGGTTGGAGAATGACCACATAGAGGATTCCCCCTAATGTTGCGGTCATGCCAGCCATGTTAGAGCATGTCTCTGATGAATGGGCGGCTTTATAGTGGTTGTCGTCCATCCTAACCACTAGAAATACCATTTTCGAAGAAGGGGAAGGGGGAGATGTTATAGAAAACATGTTTTTTCCCGGACTTTAGTCATGGACGTTTGTTTGAGATGTTAATTGAATTGATGTGGAATCAGCTAAATGCATGGTTCTGGGACCCCCGACAGGCTCTCTTGATATGCAAATTAGGTCCCATTCAGTGGCGGCTGCTGGTCTTTTAAAGAGGGGAAGCTCATTTTTGGCCTACATCAAAATAGTTGTCAAACTGCCATCGTGTGCACCTTACTAGCTGGCTAGTTCACTCCGACCTAGCCAACAGTATAAATGAACGAACTAACGAAACGATATTAATCTCGGAACAAGGAAATGCGGAAAGTATGTTAAACTGAAACAAGGAAATACAATAAATGTGTTAAATTAATAATGGAAGCAATTTCGCCAAGCAAATACCAAGAAATGTGTTGCAGTTTGTCATGAGACTTCACTTGCAAAATCCGCGATGGGACTGAACTCAGATAGTGAAGTGACTGTGTATATCTCAAAATAGCTGTCAATCAAAAAGTGATTCAGACTTTCGACTGATCCTCCAATCATAACGCGGAAGCCCAGCGTCCAGGCTAGCCCAGGCCAGCCCACTGCTCCATCCACCCCCAGAGACGCTGAGCGTCCGGGGGCGGGACAAATCTGGGCATTTATCCAATGACCGTCGAGTTTCGAGGCAATGAAAAAAACTGTTCCATGCAGTCTCATTGAAGTGAATGGACGCTCGGCTTCTACGGTCTAATGCATTGACATTACGGGAATGTATGAGAAGTTAACAAAATCGAGTCAGTCTTGGATAAGATTCTCATCGAACTCGTCTTCGACATGAACATATTTTAACGAATTTGTAGTCAATGAAATGTTAACACAACAATACATATTTGACAATTTAATGTTCGAAATTTTAGGGGAAGCTGAGCTTCCCTTGCAGTCTTAGAGAAATCGCCACTGGTCCCATTAGATATCTTACTAAAAGTCTGTAGATTTTAAACCCCAGAAATACCTTTTCTGCTGGGTTACTAACTGACTCCCTAGTAGTGGCGAACAAGCATCGTAGATGTCTACGAAGGAGTTGCAAAGAATACTGAAGAACAAATTGTGGAAGTGAGTATTTGTGGGGGAGAAAAACTTAAACTCTCACCCAAATCAAATGCTGTCTTGGCAGTTTGTGTATCGGAAATATCTGACCGACAAATTTAGCGAAAACCACTATGATGCACAAATGGGACCAATGAACTTGCTCACATTTTAGCCACCCAATCACGTGTGGCTTTTAAATATCAACAAATGGCCCAAAAATGGCCTTTAAATTAGAGGTGGAGTTTGAATCTATTGCTTTCTGGTTAGAAACATACACACGACAACAGCCAAAAATACAACATTCGAGGGTCAAAGACACAGCTGTCCATAAAAAATAAATGTAAAATACATAAAATACATCAATTGATTTCACATGGCCCGAGCTTGCTTTCAGAATGAAACCCATTTTCCTGACATTTAAAAAATATTTCCTGCCTTTGATTTAGGTCATTTGTCAGTGCTTCAGTGGCCCACTGACTCATCGGTAGGCCTACAGTGTCACACCAATTTATTAACTATTGCTATTTGCTATACTTTAATTACACAGGGCACCTGTCGCCCTCCTACCAGCCCTGGAGTTAGCTTTCGCTTAAATCTCCTTCTCAAGGTTTCTTTCACATCATAGTGGGCTTTGGCCTTGTTTTTTGTCTTGTCTTATGAAGGACTAATGTTCAGAAAGCAGGGGTCTATCAATTCCTTTCGATCGCTATTGTATTAAGGTGTTGTTTAAATAAAGTTAGCGAGACTTGACTCACCTGAGTGAGGAGGTCCATCTCCCCCAGCAGGTCGCTGAACATGGCGTCAATGTCATCCATCTGAGAACAGAAACCAGAAACCAAAACACTTATAGAGACATATACAACGACGCCAACACAAACACTTTGTAGAGACACATACAACAACACCAACACACACACTTAGTAGAGACATATACAACAACACCAACACACACACTTAGTAGAGACATATACAACAACACAGACACACACACTTAGTAGAGACATATACAACAACACCAACACACACACATTTAGTAGAGACACATACAACAACACCAACACACACACTTAGTAGAGACATATACAACAACACCAACACACACACATTTAGTAGAGACACATACAACAACACCAACACACACACTTAGTAGAGACATATACAACAACACCAACACACACACACTTAGTAGAGACATATACAACAACACCACACACACTTAGTATAAACACATACAACAAAAACACACACACTTAGTATAAACACATACAACAAAAACACACACACTTAGGATAGACACATACAACAACAACAACAACAACAACAACACACACTTATAGACACATACAACAACAACACACACACTTAGTATAAACACATACAACAAAAACACACACACTTAGTATACACACATACAACAACACACACTTATATAGACACATACAACAACAACACACACACACACACACACACACACACACACACACACACACACACACACACACACACACACACACACACACACACACACACACACACACACTTGGTATGGATACATACAACAACAACACAGACACTTAGTATAGACACATACACCAACACACACACACACACACACGCACTGAGTATGGACACATACAACAACAACACACACACACACACACACACACACACACACACACACACACACACACACACACACTTAGTATATACACATACAACCACTGCATGCATACTTAGCATAGATACATACAACCACTGCACACACACTTAGCATTAATACATACAACCACAACCACATAGTTAGCATAGACACATAAAACCACCACCACATCCACTTGTGTAGCATGGGCTTATGTAGCATGTGTAGTATGAGAATAATCATGTATATTGAATAAGCTAAGCAATAAGATTCAATACATGAATATTCTGGTAAATGACAGTGTACTTTAATAGGCCTATACTAGAAAATATAAAAGACAATAGGCTTTCTCGTTCAATATGTTTGGGTAACACTTTGCATTCAGGTTTAAATAATAAACCATGAATTAACGTTAATTAGTACAGGAATAAACATTAATGGGTTAGGGTTAGTCATTAGTTTACTGTTAATGAACTTTTAGGTTTATTGTTAGTTAATGCTTAATCCTGCTTTAACTTGTTTCAATTAATGGTGAAGTGTTACCAATGTGTTTTTGTTATCAGAACACAAGCTGGACCACTAGGCACAACAGATAACAGCAGGTAATTATGTTCTTTCGGCAGTTAGCGATTATCTGAGGATCAGATGTTTGCAGAAGTAAAGGCTAGCCCGCGGCTACGTGCTGTTGCTCCACCTCTACGGATTGAGGGAGGGAGCAGTACATGGTATGCTGTACTAGAGGCGTCTTCCTGGCGTGTTCAGTCTCGCAGTTCCTCTAAGGCCCAGACATATCCAAGCATCACGACTACACAACATTGTTCAATGCATTCAGTGGATATGGTTAAACTCCCTGCACAGACACACGATCAGCAAGGAAGGTTTATTGTGATTGGCTATTCGTGTTTTCCCCCAGAAGTGCATCCAGTTCAAGCTAGCAATTGATTGATTAGCTTAAACTAATTCATATTCAGCAGCAACCAGGCTTTATCGAAGAACTTTGTGGCCACCAATATGATGAGAAACAAGTCAGAACTCGTATGAAGACTTGGCTGAGACAGTTTCCACGGTATTCAATATCATGCTTCTTTTCAGCAAGTCACACAGAGAATGTCTGACAAATGACAAAATATAACAATCCATTCAGAAACCTAACCATATCTGACATTGATTGACCATGAATATTTTAAATCTATTCAGGACAATCATGTTATGAATAGATTAAAAAGAAAAATCTACCGATATCTGAGACCAGAAACATAAGCCATGTCTACACCTCTGCCAACTTTGTTTGACTTTGGGTCTTCTTCCAAATGTTGTGTTTATTAACCATCTCTGCATTCTGCTGTGCTCATCTGTTATTGTAAGACTGGGACATCATGCAGCAAAAAGCCACTGTGGGGAAATATTATGAAAACAACACTTTTCCTGGGATTTTGGGTGTTGTTTGGGTCTCTCTCTAGTGCTCCCACACGCATACAAATTATGAAAAAAGTCTGTACCTGATTGAGTGAGCTACGCATTTCTGAAAGTATCCCGCCTACAGTTACCAAACGAGCGAGTCAGTTCCGGCGCCCCCTCCTACGTACGAAGGGGGCACACTTGAATATTACCTCCCACTTCCCAACTCCCCTCCAATCAGAATATAGTTACGATTTTGTGGACCAGCGGACGAGCAGCTCCGGCGGGGGGAACTCTGCGGCAGCCCGGCAGCTCAGCTCCGGGAGTACAATCTCTTTCTCTGCCGGATTGCTGCCGAGCTCCCCCCGCCGGATCTGACGGTGGAGGAGACATGGAGGAGACATGGAGGAGAAAGGGATTGTAATCCCGGAGCTGAACTGCCAGACTGCCGCCGAGCTACCCCCACCGGACTGCCGCCGAAGCTTTCCGGCTGCTCCGGCGGGTGTACTCTAGGAGCTGATCTGCCGCCGAAGCTGGCAGGTCCGGCGCGGGGAGCTCGGCGGCAGTCCGGCTGCTCAGCTCCCGGAGTAAAATCCCTTTCTCCTCCATGTCGCAGTTTATGGACTTCAGAGAGTCAACGCCAAAGTTCCTTTCCCCCAGTTCTTCTCAAACATGGCCGAGATATCCCCAACTATGAGTCTTTACTTGTTGTGGAAGTACCAGAGAGACGTCAGCTGCAGTCTTTATGATTCATAATATCATCCGAGGCGCACATAGCTTTTGGCTGTGAAATTAGATATAATATTATATAAGTACCCATGTATAATAATATTATTATATTATATTATATTATATTATATTATATTATATTATATTATATTATATTATATTATATTATATTATGTTATATTATATTATATCATATAGATATAGAGCTCCAGGAGCAACAATTCCATCTCCTCCATGCTGTGGTTCAGTCTGACAGCTCAATGGTCAATAGGCAGCAGGTCATTTGCATTAAAGCTACAGACACCAGGAGCAGCGCATTCTGAAGGGACTGAAACAGAGTGGTAGGCAAGATTTCTTTTTTCTAAAAGCTATTTCCAGGAAACAGCTTCAAATACATGTTTTCTGGAAGTCAAAAAAACTTGTTTACTTGTTGGGAAAACACCAGAATATGTCTCCTTTAATAACCCTGACTGTGGATGGAAGGGGAGTTCATCCACACTTTGTTAAAATCTATAAATGTCTCTGATTGGTTGTGGTCTTGATCACCAATCACGTCTAATTAACTTTTTAAGAATATGATTCTGACCGATTCTGTTCCAGGGATAGATTTATACTGTTAAGGTGTATGGTATAACACTATTTAACATCTAGCAACAGAGCCTGTGGTGATGTGTTGGATGTATGTTTTGGGTTATGTTTGTTTGCGTTATGACCGTGTGTTTGTGATTGATGTGTATGTGGGTGTGTTTGTTTGAATAACATCTGACGGAACAGCTCCTACTGAGTCGCATTCTGAGTGAGCAGGAGTTTACGAGTCAGGATACCATTGGAGCAGCACAAGCTATTAATGGCTCTGTCACAAAACGCTTGCAAAATTGTTGGACTAGTTTTCAGTTCGCTTCTTTGGGGAAAGACCTTCCATATTGGTTGACCTAGCTCTGATTGGCTAAGAATATTGCCATTGGTGATTGAAGTAGCCTGTGTTCACCAGAGACGGAACAGTTCCCTGACTTTGATATGACCACAAGCAGACCACAATTGTTGTGCTTTATTTTGTAATATGTTACGCTGCTGTTGTGGCTAAGGAAATTAATTTCCCGTTAAAGGCGATCAAATGAAAACTCTCATAGATCTAACACACCAAATGTGGGGATGACAAACATCCAATCCTCAGACAACACTATCATTTGATTCCGGACACCACCAACTCAGCGGGGTGACTCAAAGCCATGATTGAAAGATTCTCAGAACAGTCCAGGGGTAATTACCCGGACCTCAACATCGTCAAGACCAAGGTTTTAATTGCCATCCGGCACGAACAGCCCGCCCTCCGACCACTGGAAGTTAATGACCAGAACACTGGGCAGGTGGAGGCACATCAACATCTGGGAACCACCGTTGACCACAGACAATAGTGGACAACACTGATGATGAGACCATTATCAGTCCTGCCTGGAGGGTTCCATGAGCTCCATCCACCTCCTGCTAAATACGGTCATCATTAAAACCCTTATAGAACTTGCTTGTGTTTTCTCGATTGTAGCTGTCAAAGTGCTACCCGAATATTCAAATAATGTATGAATATCCAACGACTAAACAAACTATGGTAAGTCGGTCATCCCCTATTTGGCCATTCTGATGATGGCAAACATTACCTCAACTGAAGCGTTTATGGGGAGTTATTTCTGTTGTCTAGCGCCCTTACATACATATTATTATTATCCTCATCACTAGGATTTTCAGAGTAAGCGTAAGAAAACCTTGTTACATTATTTATTTAAAAATATTTTAATGTACGGGCTCAGCCCTACGTCTTAGATCAGACTTGGATTATTCAGACTGCTTTTGATCCTGCTCTTATTTATTGTCTTGTACTGTCATACAATGTCGCTCTTAACATGTGAACGAAGTTCCAAATTGAGTTTTACGATTCTTTGAATTTGGTTGAAACCCCTCCCCTAACCACAAATGCTGTTGCTCTGCAAAAGGAGGAAGTGGTCACAGGAAGCTTCCTGTCCTGTGCTGTGTCGAAATCAAGAAGAGGAAATTATGAAATGTGCAACCTTCAGAGCAAACACCCTTTATCTTCTATCTGGCTTGCCAAAAGGAGAACAGACGAAACTTATCAAAGTGATTAGTCATATTGTAATGGAACATTTCTTAAATTAGATCGATCTCTCTCTCGCTCTCGCTCTCGCTCTCTCTTGCTCTCTCTTGCTCTCTCTTGCTCTTTCTATTTGGTAAACAGAAAGACATGCATGAAAAGCAATCTCTTCATTGGAACAAGAAGCCACAGGTTCCCAAACACCATGGTGTATGTTTGGATTTTACAGAAGGCACCCACTATGCTTAATGTTAATAAGGACAGTAAAGTTGTTTTGGACATTGGGGATAAAATCCAGACCCTTTCATCCAGGAGTTGAACAGCCTATCCTACCCAATGCTATTACATATTTTTGTTGGACACTTTAAAAGAGGATGATGAAGATGAACACCAGTGGGATACTACCCTTCCTCGGGGGTTCTCGTGTGGTGTGCAGGCGCACCACCATGACTAACAATGTATCAAAGAGCAGCAATAACTCCTGTGCTACCCCCTGATCGTCTCTCTCTCTGATCATTGGATATGCTTGCCACGAGAAGCGACCAAATAAATGATGTTAGGATGGCCTGTGTAAAGGTGAGGCGCACGGGAAGATCAGGAGGATCAGCTTAGTGTCCTGCAGAAAAGGCAGAACAAATCTGGATCAAACCTTATGTTATTGATTAGTCTCAAAGGAAAAAATGGGAAACAAAAAGTTGTTTATTGTTTCCAAAATTAAAAATGTAATGGTTGAACCAAAATAATTCCTTGGTTCATTACCACTGAAAAACAACTCCATCAGTGTGACCAATAATAGATTGTTTTAATCATGACGGTGTTATCGTGACTTTAAAATCTATCACAGAGTTTGTTTGGCTAAACCCCTTAAAACCTTTGTAATATGGCACCACAGCCACAGAAATCAACTTGGAGAGATGGCAAGACGAAAATGGTAAATAGAGCACACAGCACAAATGTATTTAAAAGAGGAAGTATATATTTAAATAGTTATTTTAATGCTGTGATGCATGTTATTCTCAGGCAAAAAAAAGAAAAGGAGAACCAGTAAAAATAGTGGAAGAAATGTCCAGCTCTGTTTTTTAAAACACTCTCAATCAGAAACCAGTGAGTATCATGTAGAACTCTTTCATACCCGGATGTTATCTTCTTCAGTACATTCCAGTGCATATAGAATCAACAATGCATCCATTTTGGATCTGTAAGCTTATGAGTTTATGTTTCATAAATATCAAGACTTGACTGAGGCGGAACAGGATGCATTGGTTGGAATTGGCGTGTCCCACTGTGGCCCCACCACACAACCAGATGGGCCAACGGTAAAGGAAGCAACTGACACAACATACTCTTTCTCTGCAGTTAACCACCTCCCCTGCCATCCCTCCACCCAACCTTTACTACAAGCTGCGGATGTTCCAGCCCCTCATTTCAGGGAATTGAGGACTTTTCAAACTATACTGGTTGACATAATGAAACTGTGGTGTGTTTCCTGGTAATCTAAGAGAGACCACAACAATTGAACTCATTCCTTAGGTTAAAACTTAAACTCTGTGGCTTTCTGCACGGTTGAAAGGGGACCAACAAAAGCCAAAAAAAAATGAATGATTATTGCAACTCTGCAATGCTTGCCAAGAAAGCTGAAACTAGCTAACTCTCCATGTCACTGAACATTCAAAAAGTCAAATCTTTTGGCAGATTGCTTAGTATTAGAAGAAGGCTACA
>NC_079434.1:7634856-7699856 GCF_026213295.1 Gadus chalcogrammus | reverse complement strand
TCTGTGTCTCCCTGTTCTGCTCAGATTAATCTAAATTCTGGGTCCCAAACCATGGGTCGGGACCCAGAACTGGCTTTTGGGCCGCAGTCCGAAACAAATATTTCATATGATTGATTTATCCCTGTGCTTCATGTTTGTTGATAAGTGTGGCAAATACTGATATACTGATTGACTCACATCAGTCACAATCACTTGAAAACTGCCTAGCAATTAATTTTGACATTGATGTTAATTTTCCTATTCAAGATTTGCATTAACTATTGATTATTTAGGGAGCTCCGTCTAGGCGGTGCCCCGAGGGCTGAGGACCCACTACTGGCCCCGTTGAAGCACTTCTTGGCCCTCGGCCAAAACAGTTTCAGAAAAGCTGATATAGATTAGTCTAAGTCTGTGTTCCTCAAATGGGAGTACGTGTCCCCCTAGGGGTTCTTTGATAATTGCAGTGGGTACATAGACACAGGATAAAAAAAGGGATTCTTCTATTTATTTGTCCAAGCGCTGACCCCCGACTGGAGAAAACTGCATTCAGCCAGCGGTTTCATGTCAGTAGTGAGGGGCATGACCTACTGCCGGCTTGCGAGCCCTCTGAGACAGTAGTTGATAAACGCCTGCACAAGCAAACAGCACTTGACAACATTGTTAAATGTGGAGCAAGAACATTTGTCCATTCCCGTCATGACTCATTTTCCCTAGGAACCATTACCCGTGCATGAATGGCCTTCTGGGTACATCACTATTATTGTTTTGGTTCAGTGGTCACGTGACAGGAATAAATTACTTTATTCAGAACCAACGTCTTCTTTGGCACATAGTCTGCACTGCTGTTTCTGTATCCAATGAAAAGTGTGGTCATTGTGTCTGGACCTGTTATGTTCACCTCAGGATTTTCTTTCACCATTACTTCAGTAACAAATGACAAATAGCAACAAACAATATACTAAAGCCTCTAGCATCATAACCCAAGCAAATAGTCTAGCACTTTAGCCTCTATATACAGTATGCCTCTTGCTAAGCACTAGCCTAGAGCAGCATAACCCAAGCCTATATTCTAACACTTTATCCTCTAGCTTGATAAAAGCCTCAACTGAATATTTGTAGTCAGGTCCTTCGTGCCAATGTATATTTTCCATCTATTAATAGCCCTGTGTTGCTAACACTGTCTGGTTCCCCCCCACCCCCCAACCCCAACCCTCAAGCCCCCAACACACCAGGACCTGCCCGGCGGGGGGCCGGACGGACCACCCTGTTCACGGCTGGAGGCTGTCATCACAGGGTTCAGTGCTGGGCCCCCATCAGACCCCCATCAGGCCCCCATCGGGCCCTTGGGAGGAAACCCAAGAGCCTTGAGCGGGTCCAGGAGCCTTTCATGGGGGATGATGTATTAAATAAACAGAGGCCCCGCTTGGCTTCCTTTCCCAGGGAGGGTGACGGGATGGGGGAGCCACGTCCCACTGTTACCCTGGAAACTCACCAGCCACTGCTAAACGCTAACACATGCTAACACATTTAGCGTCCCCAAACAGAATGCACTGTGGTGTAGACATTACTGTTAATCGTACATCGTCGAGCTGACTCAATTTGCTCTACAGCTACTAGTTATCAACATTCAGTCAAGCTGGAGATGGTTTGGTTTGAATGTCTGTCCATGACATCATCTTAAGGTGTATAAATGTGTAAGTGTGTGTTTGTGTGTGTGTGTAGATGTGCGTTTGTGTGTGGTCTCTACATGTGTGTGTAGTGTGTATGTGTTTGATGTGTATATGTCAGGGCACGTACAAGAACATACCAGTGGACCAGATGTGGAGGTGTGAAGATCTGGAACCACAGGGGTCCCTGGCAAAGCCCTAGTCTGTCTGGGGTCCGTCCCTCTAGTCGCTCTCTTGTCTCTCTCTAGTCTGACTGGGGTCTGTCCCTCTAGTCTCACTTTAGTTACTCTCTAGTCTGTCTGGGGTCTGTCTCCTTTCTACTCTCTCTAGTCTCTCCTTAGTCTCTCTCTCTAGTCTCTCTCTAGTTTGTCTGGGGTCTTTCCCTCTAGTCTCTCTCTAGTCTGTCTGGGGTCTGTCTCCTTTCTACTCTCTCTAGTCTTTCTCTAGTCTATTCGGGGTCTGTCTTCTTTCTAGTCTCTCTCTAGACTGTCTGGAGTATGTCTCCTTTCTACTCTCTCTAGTCTCTCTTTCGTCTCTCTCTAGTCTTTCTGGGGTCTGTCTTCTTTCTAGTCACTAGTCTCTCTCTAGTCTGTCTGGGGTCTGTCTCCTTTCTAGTCTCTCTCTAGTCTGTCTGGGGTCTGTCACCTTTCTACTCTCTCCAGTCTCTCTCAAGTTCTCTCTAGTCTGTCTGGGGTCTGTTCCTCTAGTCTAGTCTCTCTCTCTGGTCAGTCTGGGATCTGTCCATCTAGTCTCTCTATTCTGTCTGGGGTCTATCTCCTTTCTTGTCTCTCTCTCTCGTCTGTCTGGGGTCTGTCCCTCTATTATAGTCTCTCTCTAGTATGTCTGGGGTCTGTCCCTCTAATCTATTTCTAGTCTCTCTCTAGTCTGTCTGGGGTCTGTCCCTCTAGTCTCTCTCCAGTCTGTTTGGGGTCTGTCTCCTTTCTTGTCTCTCTCTAGTCTGTCTGGGGTCTGTCCCTCTAGTCTAGGTTCTCTCTCTAGTCTGTCTGGGGTCAGTCCCTCTAGTCTAGGTTCTCTCTCTTCTCTCTCTAGTCTGTCTGGGGTCTGTCCCTCTAGTCTCTTTCTAGTCTCTCTCTAGTCTGTCTGGGGTCATTCCTTCTAGTCTAGTGTATCTCTGGTCTCTCTCTAGTCTCTCTAGTCTTCCTCTATTCTGTAGTCTCCCTCTAGTTTCTCTCTCATCTCTTTGGGTTCTCTATCCCTCTAGTCTCCAGAGTCCTTCGGTTGCGTCTTTCTGGGGTCTCTAATTATCCCTCTAGTGTCTCTAGTCTCCGGAGTCCTTCGGCCTTATCTCTGGGGTCTCTTTCTCTAGCCTCCTACGGATCCATTAGTTTGTACTGTGTTGTTGTTGCTGTAAATCACGGTTGCTCTGCTCTTTCAACCCCACCTTCAACACCAAAGAGGTTATGGAGGAGGTGATAATGAGGAAACCAGGAGTAGCAGAAGCAACTACTCTGCAGCTGTCTTTTCCTTAGGGGTACTTGTAAACAGACTCCTAAGGGGCCACTCACACTAGGGCTGTTTGCCTGTTCTGTTCTGCAGGAAGATTCAGCACGATTCCCCCCCTCCCCCCGCTGGCCCGTGGTCACACTGCTCCCAAAGGCCGTGGCCTGGGCCCGATTGCTCCTTCATACATACGTCATCACGTCATAATACGATAAATACGTCATCACCAAGTGTCCTCGCCGCCATAACAACAATGGAGGACAACAACGTGAATGCTGTCGTCGCCCCAAATTTCAAGTAAACACTTGACTTCACTATCGCACCAACGTAAACCCACTCATGAACCGCTTGCCGCCATTGTTTAAAATGATTGTTTTGGGGAAGAAGGGCATGGACCAATAAAGAAAGAAGGGTCCCGCAAGGACTACGTCATCCAGCTCACGTTGCGTAGCCGCGCGTGTCATCTCATTAGCATCTGTACTTTGGCCACGGCACACCTCTCCCAAGTGTGCCGTGGCCAAGGGGCTGTTCCGTGCTGGAATACGGATGGCGTGGCCACACTAGCCAAACGTTCTAGACTTTAGTATGCAAATGAGCTCGGGCACGGTGCCACGGCCCTAGTGTGAGTGGCCCCTAAGTATTGCAATATATGTCTGCGTGTCATTGTTTGGTCTTTCAAGCTGCATTTTGTTACTATTAAGGTCAGTACTAAAGGCAGTACCCAAAACATGTTGAGAAGAGAGGATGAATGTCGAAGGGTGAACATGAAAGACAGAAATTTCCTGGAAATCAATCTGAAGTTTTCCACTTCCATCTTTTTGTTTTTAGAAATCACGACAAGGTAATGGAATTACTTTGTTTAATTACACTGAGTCTGAAAACAGTTGGCCCGCGTTGAAACAGTCACAACACAATGCTGTTGCCAAGACATCAACTGAAATACCCTCTGGCATCCCTTGTTTAATCCAAACCACTCGCTCTGGTTCAGACCTTCTCATCCGGAACGTTTGGTTGTATTAAAGACACGACAAGATATAAGTGGGAGAAGGGTTTCAAAAAAGTAAATAATCGTCATCCTTCCTGACAATGGAATTGGAACCGTTCTCCCACGATTTCCCGATTTGTTATGTCTTGAAAGTAACCAAATGTTCTCGACAAGAAGGGTAAAGAGTTCGAACCTTACCGACAAAGACGAGGCTTTGACGGAAGAGAATGTGGGGAAATTGTCTAATGCTGATTTCCACCGGTTCTCTGTCAACAAAAGTGTCCTCTTTGTCGGCCTTTAATGGTCTTTGTCTGCCTTTGGCTGTCTTCAACAGAATTTTGTTCAGCTGGTGGAAACCATCCCTGATAGTTCCAACGGCTTCTCTTCAACAAACAGGTTTTTATTGGATGCCGGTGGATCCCTCGGTAAGAGATGGGGTCTGCTGTGGTTTGGGAAGAGCCAGAAGAACAAGACACTGCTATAGAGTACGTCTAGCTGTATGTCCTTTCAGGACACGCTCCTCTGACAAAGAGCAGAGATCTCTTCAGAATCACCGGTGACAGCAGGTCCTCAGACACATGGCAACAAGCAATACAGGAACAAGATGTCAAGCCATTAAAGATGTCATAGTCTCTCGGTTTTGAACTTTGTCACTCTGTATGTTCGATAAATAGAATTCCACTTGGGAAAAAAATAAAATTGATATTAGGCATGTACCAAAACATTATCCACTTTGTTGGCATTCAATTACTATTACAAGTGTATAAATATACTTTTTGCCATATAAAATAAATAACAATAAAAATAACAGTAAAAATTACCATAAGAGAATTAATTTTGTGAATGCTTTCAGCCAAATTTTCCTACAATTTATGACTGCATACATTCTAAGCATTTCTGCCCCCCCAGTGGGAGTCGAACTCCTAACCCTGGCGGTGTTGATGCTTTGCTCTACCAGTTAAGCAACACAGGGAACCAAACCCCTAACCCCGGCACAGTGCAAATGGCTTGGGAGCTAGACAGGAGCAATTGATTAATTTAATGAAAAAAGAGAAAGGGGGTAGAGAGCAAGAGACAGAAGGAGACAGGCAGACAGAGGGAGACAGAGAGAGAGGGAGACAGAGAGAGACAGAGAGAGAGGTTGGGAGAAAGACCTAGACAGGGAGAGAGGGAGAGGGAGAGGGAGGGGGGGGGTTTGGGAATGCTCAGAGGGTGAAGGGTTAATTCGTGGCCGGGGAAACCTGATGCTAATTAAGTCTTTGGAATGCCGAATCCTGACATTCTGGTGAAGCTCTCAGAGCGGCTGAGACGCACAGGACGCAGGGAGTGATGTTTTGGATTTTATTCCTCGCTGACGCTCAGAAAGGACGCGCGCTCTGAATTCTGCTGGAAGGTAAATAAACATCGATCAATAACTTTGAATACTTTTCTTCAGATGAAGTGGCGGATGATGTGGTTGTTTGGGAGACATAGACTGAACGTAGTAACTGTTCGTCCACGTTTATTGTTGTTTTGTTTTTGTAGTTATATGGAAATATTGAACATATACCTACCCCAGATAAATGTAGCCTACACTTCGATGTGTATGTAACTCTTTTACTTCAGGGAGAACCGAGGAAGGAGGGAAGAATGGAATTGTCCAGACTATCGGTGATGCTGGCGTTATACTGCTCACCCCTGATGGTGCGCTGTGCCGCAGAGCCGTGCCAAGGGACGCAGTGCCACGGCGGCGAAACCGGCGACCCGAGGCCGTGCGTCGGGGAGCATTGCCCCGGGGGTCGCTCCTCCAGACCCCGGAGGCATGTACACTACAACCCCGCAAACACGGGACGCGCGGCAGCACACGCAGTCGCCAGTTCGCAGCACGCCTTCGTGAGCTCCCCCAGAGCCGCTGTGGCGGAGGGTTTCGCGGCTGTACAGCCCCCTCGTGGACGGGACGGCGGGAGCGCGCGGACTAGAACGGGGGCGGAAGCGTTCCCGTCTGGGTGCCACGATGGGAACTGCGGTCTTCTTCCTCCTGCTCCTCCACAACGACACCTTTACACCGTGAACGAGACGCGGGACTGTCGGGGGATTGAGTGCAAACTGCCGCTCCGGATCCGCCTCCAGCCGCGACCCAAGCCCTGCGTTGGGGACGCGTGCCTGGCCGGCTCCGAGGAGGGCCAGCCGGTCCACCTGAGAGACAGAGCCGCGCAGTTCATGGGAGAGATGCCCGAGTTTGGATATCCTTCCTCAGAGCTTGGGGGTGCCCCACTGGGAGTCCAGCTCACATGTGACATCAAACCAGGTGAAACTAATGTTAATATGTATAGCCTAATCATACCAATACATATACTATTAATAACACAAATTATAGGCATATAGCCAACTCAAATGAAAACTGCTATTAACTAATACCAATTCTAACAATGCTAATACCAACTAATACTACTATTAGTAGGCCTAATAATAATAACACCAATAATAGTATTACTTATATTAATCTTAATATCACTAATAATATAACCAATAATAGCAATACTAATAATAATAATAATGCCGGTATGCTTTGGTAGCAGTAAATCTATTCAATTTTAACTTAAATGCTATTGAAAATGGCACATGTGTACGCCCCTTTTTTATGTATTGTGGATGTAAGTAACCTCAAAATTTGATAAAGATATTTTTTTTACTGATAAAGCAAGTATACAAATGTACCGAAGCTCAGTAAAAAGGCTCCCTTGTTTCACACTCTGTCACGTATGTCAGCCAAAATTGACTAGAGGCTAACTGGCTTTTGTCTCTGGGGGGGATCTGCTAACCGTAGCATGAAGTCCGAATGACCTTATACAGTTTAGTGGAGTAGTACAAAGTATCCTGTAATGATGCTTTTCAGCACAAAAGGAACTTATGGTTTGTGATCACATCCCGCTTCAGAGAAACTAAATACTCAAAATTCAAAACAAGGATCGTTAAAAAGATGTTTGCATGTTTCTTGTTCCAGCCCTTCTAGAGGGAATTCTGGTTGTACTTGAATGCATCATCTTATTCATCCTGTGTGTCCTGTGGGTTTAAATATATAAACGATGATGATGAGGCAGCAGGTTTTCATCTCCTTACAAGCACCAAATGCTTTCTGTTTTAAGTGAAGCCAACCGGGTCTCTGTAGGAATCCAGCTGTGGGTTCCTTAAACTATGTTTGAACCTTAATACATTTTTTTTTTTCTTTTAGCAGATTCATGTATTCAAATCAACGGTGGATTCAGATACAGGTCATTATGGAGCATGTAGGGGTTTGGACAGTACAGAGACAGGAGATTTAGGAGCAGGTAGGGGTAGGAAAGTACAGAGATAGGCCATTAAGGATCAGGTAGGTTAGGCAGTACAGAGACACGTCACTGAAGCCTGGGTAGGGGCTAGGGTACAGATACAGGTCATCACAGGAGCAGGTAGCATTTTGACCACTCATAAAGGAGTAGGTGTTAGACAGTACATATACAGGTAATAAAGGAACCGTTTGGGAATACAAACTACAGAAACAGCTCCTAAAGGAGCAGGTATGGGTTGGACAGTACAGAGACAAGTTCATCACGTAAAATGGTAGGGTTTTGACGGTACAGAGACTGGTCAACAAGGATGAGGTGGGGGCTGGAGAGCACAAAGACAGGTCATTAAGGGCAGGTAGGGGTTAGACAATACAGAGACAAGTTCAGTATATTAACCTTTTACATTTAAGGCATTAAGCAGACTCTTTTATCCAAAGCGATTACATTTGTCCTAAGAAGTGAAACAATGTATTGCTTTCGGTACAGTAGAGATGTTCATAGAACCAAGTGCAAGTGCTAACAATCACGTACATTAAGTGCCAGGACGTACAAATGGTGGGCGGAAGGGGCTGGATGGCTGTGCAGACTCTAGGTGAACACAGAGATAGGTCCCTAATGTCTTGCCCAATACCTTCGTACCTTCATTACAGAGCAGGCAGGGGTTAGACAGTACAGAGACAGGTCATCAAGGAGCAGGCAGGGGTTAGACAACACAGCGACAGGTCACTAGGGTAGGGATTAGGGTGTCTTGCCCAGGGATACCTTCATTAGGGCTATACATCGGGATTCAACCCAGAACCTTTCTGCTTGGATCAATGGACACCCTCGAATTTAGAACTTTCAGATGTAAAAATGGGGGACAAAAAACTCACTGCCTCAACCCCTTCCATCCACTGCCCTCCAGGGGAGAACGAGGTTCCATCCGAAGATGCCCTCATCCTCCACCTGCAGCTGTCCAAGGGTCAGGAGAGTCTGGTGGAGGCCCTGCGAGCGCAGCAGGTGGTGATCAGGGACCTGCAGCAGAAGCTGGTGGACCAGCAGGAGGCGCTGCTCTCCCAGCAGCGGGACATCCTGGCCGAGCAGCGGCGCATGTACGAGCAGATGGACACGGTGAAGGCCCAGTACGGCATGCTCTCCGACACCGTCAAGCAGGTGTCCTTCCAGGGCCTGCAGGGGGAGCTGCAGAGCTACTTCCAGAGCCACCTAGCAGGGCTGCAGAGCCAGGCGCGCAGCCAGCTGCAGAAGTCCTACGCCGTGCACAAGATGGACGCGGACTCCAAGGTGGTGGAAGTGATGGACGTCCTGGGCGAGGCCCACTTCCCCCAGCCGCTGTTTGGCTGCACGACGTCCTGCAGCGGCGAGGAGTTCTGTGACTTCCAGAAGGAGCCCCCCCGCTGTGAGAGGTGCACCATGTGTCCACCGGGCTTTTTCCTCATCTCCCAGTGTTCACCCAACACTGACCGCATGTGCCAGGTAACAACCTACCCTTGCTAGAGGTCCAACAGAACAGGGCTGCGTCGGACGGATAATGTTTTGGAATTGAAGCGTCCAAAATAGAAGCCTGAAACATTTGCCGTCCGTGTGCTTTGCTTCATTAGCACACTATGCTTCGGTTTCTTTTTTGGGTTACGCTACAAATATGAGGTGAAATTCGTGCTCTGTGTGCTGGGCTTAATATGATGAGGTTGTGGTGTTGATGGTGAAAGTGCTTAAAGAATTGTGAAACAATTATGCAGTGTTTCCCAATCTCGGGGTCGGGACCCCAATTTAATTGAATATATTGGAGATTGGGAGATTGCTGACGTATTACGTAAACTTAAATGGATACATTTTTTATGTAAAATGTCTTGAGAGGCCCTGTAAAGGCTTCATATCAACAGATGGACTGCAAAGGTATTTGTACACACAAGGGACCTTCTACTACTTATTGTGGTGCAATGTTGTTGAGAGTTAAAACAATGTGGGGGAAGTAAAGTTTGGGTCAGATCCAAAAATGGGGTTGCAGGACCAAAAGCGTTGCAAAACTACTGCACAGTATTGCAACCCAAGCCTGCCATTAAAAGTTGAACTCATGTTGGGTCGTTCTTGGACCTTTGAACTCTTGGTTCTGTAACCCTCGATGGGAAACAGACTTTTGGTCTCACAGAGAAGGACAATCAGTCAACATCATAAAATATCTGTACTAGGGCTGGGATAAACTATAATTTTTTTAACGATTAATCTAGCGATTATTTTTTCGATGCATCGATTAATCTAACGACTAATTCTAAAAAGTAATGCATTCTTAGAAGTCAGAGGTAGCATTCAATAAAACCTTGAAGCCTTGAAAACACAAAGGCCTTCCTTCCATCTCCATTTTGCAAAGACGACATATCACGGAATCGTTTCCTTTTACATTAAAGAACTCCCATACTTTAGAGGAACGAGTGCGTGGCGCCTTGCACTTATGAAAGTCTCAGGAGCCACTCGCGTTGCTACTACACTCCGGCGCCGCCATCTTTGTTTTGGGTTTTTTGAATCGACGCGCATTTTTCGCGTCAACGTAATTTATGAGTCGACGTCATCGATTATGTCGACGTCATCGATTATGTCGACGTCATCGATTATGTCGACGCGTTGTCCCAGCCTTAATCTGTACCATCCATAAATTACAGGACCGAGATGAATGCCTGGAGTTACCAAGCATCTGTGGGGAGCGGGTGAAGTGTCTCAACACCCCAGGTCAGTTTACAATTGTCACAGGTTTTAACAACATTGAAACAAAAGTGAACATTAATACAAAGTCGTTTTCTCCCAAATGTGTGGAATTGTATACAGTTTGAATATTAAGAAAAACTGCTTTTCTCCAAATGAATTCATTGAGGTTCCATGCTGTACGTCTGTATGTCTCCCAACAGGAGGCTTCCGGTGCCTGGGTATCTCCGAGCGCGAGGCGGAGACGGGCGTGTGTGGCCTTGAATACTTCTACAACCAGGAGCTCCAGGAGTGCCAGGCCTGCTTCGACTGTGATGGGCAGCAGGCTTCGGTGCCCTGCACCGCCGTCAGTGATACCGTCTGCACGGGGCCCCTGCTGTCCACCGAGCCAGTCCGTCTGTCCCAGGCCTGGGGGGGCAACGTCCAGGTTCCCCCAGCCAGGTCCTTCTCCCGCTCCTCCTCCTACTTTGGCTCCATCTTCCCGGGCCTGCAGCTCAACATCCTCGGCAGCGGAGACCCCGGCGGGCTGCTCTCCATGCAGGGTGGCCGGCTCAGATTGCAACAGCACGGCCTCCTATGGCTGGACCACAACTTTGCCCTGAAGCACAGCTGCCGCAACTTCCTGCAGCTCGGCATGCGGCTCAACGGCAGCCAGGAGGAGGAGAGCGGCCGGTGGGACCTGAGCGGCGTCCGCATAGAGCAGCCCGACGGGAAGTACTTCCAGAGCGTGAGCGTGAGCGGCGCGGTGGAGGTGGAGCCCAACCACACCCTGAGCCTGGTGCTGAAGAGCCCCAACCAGCACTGCAACCAGACCAAGGACCTGCACGCCTACGACCTCCACGGACACCCCTTCAGCCTCTTTTGGCTGTCGCACGACACCGGCTCCGTGGCCATGACGGCGCAGACCACCGTGTCGGCGCACTACCAGACCAGCTACCGGCCGACGTTCCGCACCGTGTCCGTCTCGGATGCCTACATGGTGGGCCTGACCCACGACAGCCGGGGCGTGCGCTTCACGGAGAGCGGCGTGGTCAAGTTCGTCCTGCAGCAGGCACTGTACGCCGTGGGCCACACGTGCGTCCGCGAGGGCTTCTCCGTGGTCGCCTACACCAACCACAACGGCAGCGCCCAGGAGGTGATGCGGGCGTTCAAGGCGGGCGTCAACTACCGCGACACGTCCGTCACGCTGTCGGGCGCGGTGCGCGTGGACGCCGAGGACACGTTGACCTTCGAGGTGAGCACGCCGGCGCAGTGCAACGTGCGCTACTTTGGCGACAGCAGCGGCATCAGCGTGCTGAGCCTGGTGTGGATCCCGGCAGCCGTGTCGTCGGCGCTCACCGCCACCGTGTCCCCGACGGGCCTGCCTTCCGGCGCCGTGCGGAACAAACCGCTCTTCTTCCAGCAGGTCAGCCCCGACAGCCGGCAGATCCACCTTTCCACCGCCGGGGAACCCAACGCCCGGAAGAACTTTGTGTTCCGCGAGCAAGGCACGGCCAACGTGGCGCTCAACCTGAAGCTCATCCACTCCTGTAACGTGGTCAAGCTCTCTCTGCACCGGGTGGGCGGTGGTGGGAGTGGAGGTGGAGGTAGCAGTCAGGCCAAGGCGGGTCCTGTGGCCCAGCAGGTGTCCGGACACATGCCTGAAGGGAGCGAGTGGGCCAGCTTAGGGCTGAGGGCCTCTTTCGAGGTCCAGAACGGCACAGCCATCTACGTCACCTTGGACTGCGTCCGCGGGCGCGTGAACCAGATCACTAACCAGGGAGGGACAAACATTTCCATTCTCTGGGTCACCCTGTGATCTGTGATCAGTGATCCCGGATCCGTGACCAGTGATCCAAAATATGGATGTCTTTCCCTGAACCTGGATGAAGGATTATGCATGGATTTGGTCTTGATTTGCAGAGCAGATTCAAAAAATACCAAAGTCAAGCAGCTGTTTCTATTCCTCAGAAATTATTTTGCAAAAATATGATATATCAGTGTTTTGTGATTTTATCTATTATTTTGTGTAGCATATATATGTATATATATATATTATCAGGAAGTACTTCCTTGCTAGAAAGTACTTTGGCTGGTTGAGAAGTGACCAATCCGACGTTAAGTATGTTGCAAACTGTATGTGTGTGTGTGTGTGTGTGTGTGTGTGTGTGTGTGTGTGTGTGTGTGTGTGTGTGTGTGTGTGTGTGTGTGTGTGTGTGTGTGTGTGTGTGTACATGTGTCTTTTCCTGCATGTATGATTCATTCCATCTGATATAACATATTTCTATGCCTGCACATACTTTAAATAAACATGTATTGAATACTTATGTTATTAAGCCTTACAGAGCTTCCAATAAAATCTTACATAGAACTGTTATAGACAGAGATTATGTAGTAGAGCAGGATTCCATTGGATTTCTGCTTAATAAATTGTATTACTTGTTTGTTATTTTTCTAACTTATTTGACATTTTGAGTAAAGGGCTTTTCCTAAAATATCATGATATGTTGCTTGTCTTCACCAAACATGATGTAAGTTTTCTCCAACACACATACATCACATTAATACATCATATTGTATACTGGAGGACACAATAAAGTGCAGAACATTCAATAATACACTGATGGAATTTCAAAAGGGCTTTTTGGTTGTTGTCTACATTCACAAATGCTAGGCTGTTAGCCATCAGAAAGACTGGCCAAGCATGTCCTCATTAACACACCCGCACACTGAGTGTGTGTGTGTTTGTCCTGTCGGCCAGAGAATTAGAGATAATGAAGCGTTTCAGGGTCTCGGCTGGGAAGTGGTCGGCTATATTTTGTCAACCTTCATCAGCCTGTCATATGTATTGCTTTTCGTTTTGCTTTTGGGAGCTTGGAGATTGCTTTAATTCCCGTATAACAATGTGTGTATTGTAAATTAATATTATCATTGACAAAAAATGTTGATTGCATTTGTTTAGCTGGTAAAGTGTCCAACTCTTGAATGTAAAAGGGTTCACATTCAGTGGGTACATCTTAGTGGACAAAGCCAAAAGACATCAGAAAGCGATAGCTAGTTCATAGATAGATGGTTGGATGGCTGGTAGACAGTTGAATGACTGTCGGCTGAAGGAAACGATGGATGGAAGATGGACAGACGAAGGGATTGGTCTTTCGTCTTTCGTCTCAAAGCACAATGGTTCACTCTGGTGAAACAAATAATGATCTGCATCTGTCTTTGTTGAAGGCACGACATATGACTCATCATCGGGCACTTATCAGACCATACGTTTACATTTTCTCCGCCGACATCCGCCCAGACTCCAGCGCTGCAGTCCGTCTGCGCTCCCAGAGCCGCGGCTACTTAACGATACTCCCCTGTGCTGTCAAACCCCAAGGACTCGCTTAATGCTCTCTGCACAGCAGTCATTCCATGTCAAACAGGTCGTATTTTCCACCAGGCTCAGGCAGGAGAGTAATGACTCAATAATTCATTAAATCCCAAACACATTGAAACTATTTTCAGCGACCTGAGCGCTGGGCAGGGATCCAGGTCTGGAGGCGTTGTACCTGGGAGAACGTCAGGACTGCACAACGTTTCTCTCTTGGTCTCAATTATCTTTTCGAATGTATCTTGCCGATGTTGCCCAGAGCACGCTTGCTCCTCGGCACTTTGTGACAGCTGAGGGAATGGATCATAAGAAGCGGAGGAAGGAGAGAGGAGATGAGGGGAGAAGAGAGGAGAGAAAAGGAAGAGGAAGAGGAGAGGAGATGAGAGGAGAGGAGATGAGAGGAGAGAAGAGGAGAGGAGAGAGGAGAGGAAAGTAGATCAGAGGAGAGAGGAGAAACTAGAGAAGAAAAGAGGAAAGGAAAGTAGAGGAAAGTAGATGAGCGGAGAGGAAAGAGAAGATAGGAGATGAGAGGAGAGATGAGGAAGAGGAGAGAAGAGGAGAGGAAAGGAGATGAGAGGAGAGGAGGTGAGAGAGGGATATTTCGAGATGGAATCAAGTATTTCTGTCTGTAGTCGGGATTAAAAACAGGTGCAACAGCATGCTTCCAGATGTCTGATCCCGCAGCTCAAATCAGAGTCTATGCCAGCGTGCAAGAAGCAGAGCGAAAAATCAAAGAAGATGGAGGAAGCGAGAGAGCGAGACAGAGAGACAGAGAGACATGCTGACTGAGATGTGCTGCAATAGGTTTGGAAAGGGGCAAGAATAAAGAAAGGATTTGAATACTGGAAATACCTGCCTATTTAATCCAACTTCAGAAAACTATATTTCTGGTAATTACCTTGGGAAAATAACCATTTCATAGATCAAAGACAAAGAAGAAAGAAAGAAAACTGAGTACAAAGAGAAAAAAAGTTTTCTTTGTAAGTCTTCAATATAATTTAATTCAAAACATATCCAGAGACAGAATAGTCTAGCAGGGTATGTAACAAATACACAAAGTTAGAAAGTTAAAAATTTCATCAAATATATGGGCTAGCAGTTTTGAGATGCCACGTTGTGGAAAATACTATTTCTCAATTTGCCATTTGTTTTTCTATTTCTCCCAAGACTCGAAGACGGAAGCAGAACAGCGGCATCATTCACCACCACAGAGCATATGGAAAAACTTTATTGGCCTTGTGCTCGCTGACGGCCTTTGTAGTCAGTTTGAATGTTTATCTACCACCCGTGAGAAGATGTAAACCAACCAGTGTTATGAGGACAATAAGTAGTGGCAACACATCTTAGATTCACTTAGAATTATGTTTCAACCACGTTTGATGAGAAAGTTCAATTCTTTAACGGAGTTGATGAAGGATTTATGCAAATGGTGGCTCATTGTGTCACTATGCGTAGCCTGGCATAACAGAGTAACAGAGACCCTGAACTTAGGCTTTGTCAACTTCGATGTTGACTTTAACAGAGCCAACTCAGAAACCGCTATGTAATCAAAAGTGAATGTTACAGTAAAGATAAGCTTTCTGGTTCACCGGAGGATGTTTAGGCAATGTGCTCATGTATGACTCTAGAATTGTTGGCAGGAAAAAAATAGCCATAGGCCTGTGAAGATTAGTCTCGCACAATGAAGTGAATATGCATATGAAAACTGTTGAAGACCCAATTGAACACAATTCTTTCTTGTTTTTCCATCAAGTTCAAAGAAATCCCAAGGGACCCTGGTTAGCATCGGCCGAGGACAGATACTTGAAGATTATTCAACCGAACAATATCTGTGTTCCACTATAAATCTTTCTGATGAACAATGTTTTTCTTTGGGGAAATATGGAGTCCACAAAAAAATAATGTCCGTATTTGGTATCAAATCTGTGCACATTTTTGGTGCTTGGAAGTAGGGATCAACATTTCTGAGAATTTGCTAAAAAAGATACAGAAAAAAAAACATTCTGTTCTTTTCAACAAATGTCTTTACGATATAAGGTATTAGGGATTTGCTTTCTATGTTTCCTTGTTGGCTTTCACATACCAATCACAAAATACACATTACATAGGCACAGCAAAACCTTAGTCCAAAGAATGAAATCATCTTTCGGCATTATCTCTTTGTTCACTCAGACATAAAAATGGTTACATTTAAATGTTATTGGAATCGATGATATTTCATGTCTCGGGAAATTAAACCCATTGATACTTTTGACCCAGGGCCACATTTTGTTTTGGCATTCGTTATGTTTCAGTTGATTGCTGTGGTTAGGAACCAAACCAGGCTGGGTCCACAGAGGTAAAGTGTGTGTGTGTGTGTGTGTGTGTGTGTGTGTGTGTGTGTGTGTGTGTGTGTGTGTGTGTGTGTGTGTGTGTGTGTGTGTGTGTGTGTGTGTGTGTGTGTGTGTGTGTGTGTGTGTGTGTGTGTGTGTGTGTGTGTGTGTGTGTGTGTGTGTGTGTGCGGAAGTGCGTGCGACGTGTGTGTGTGTGTGTGTCCGTGCGTCCCTGTTGCGCTTTCGCTAAAAGCTTTGGCATTTGTGTTTCGAGCTGAGTGGACAGAAGCCTAAATGCTTGCTAATCCTCTCAACTGTGTAAAAAGCACTTAGCACTTTCGTCATTTCTGTAGGTGACTAATGAGCTGGTGTCACACTAGCAAGCACTTCTTAGCTTAGTGACGCCGCCATGAAATCAACCCTGTAGCCTAAGTGCTCCAACTTCTAATCATCGTCCACCTACTTGTCCTGCAACTGTTCTTTTCATTATAAGTTCTTGATTAAAGTTTGTATTTTATTCAAGCTGTAAGCATCCTAGTTTAATAGCAGATAGTATCGCCAATCATTAGTTAGTTTGCAGTAAAGCTTTGAGTATCAAGGTGTAGTGGTTGCCATAGCAGTTTGGCAGTTAGCATGGCAGTCAACATTGCTATAGACAACGCAGTTAGCCTCTTTGGCAGTTAGCGTTCAAATTTCTTGCTGGGCTAAGCTTTTCTCCACACACATCCCAACACTCTGTCCTACCTCAGTCCCTTCCTTCTGGTCCGTCTGCTACTTTCTGCTGTGTGCTCATTAGTGGAGCTAGCCATGCATGGAGGAACAGGCTGACAGGTCACTAGCCACAAACACAAGCTGCACTTCTTCCATCGAACTGCTTGTGAAAACTTTCTTCCCTCCCACCGAAGGAGAGATGAAGCTGAACGCCTAGCGCTCTGCTCTGCTGGACTACAAGTCAAAGTTGTCTTTGCCTCAGGTTACAGAATAAGTAAGTAAGTAAGCGAAAATTAAGTAAACTTTTTTTCCCCCACTCCTTGCTTTTGCCTAGTGAACAATCACATAGATCGATTGGAAATGACATCAGCTCCTCCACATCCTTAAGAGTCTAAACTACTAGAGCCGAACACTGAGTGTGTGTGTGTTTGTGTGTGTGTATGGGGGGGGAAGTTCATGTCATCTTTGAAATTAGGTCATTGTAAGTGTGTTGACATTGAGGGACTGGGGGAGTTCAAGTACCCCCTGGTGTGCAGCAGTGAAGTATTCTCCCTATATTTCCCCCCTTCTTCCCTGTTGCTCCATTCCTCCCTCCTTCTTTCTCTCCCTCTCAAACACACACACACTCTCTCCCACACAAGCTCTCTCTCTCTCTCTCTCTCTCTCTCTCTCTCTCTCTCTCTCCTCTCTCTCTCTCTCTCTCTCTCTCTCTCTCTCTCTCTCTCTCTCTCATGAGGTTCCAAGAGATCTGCAAGGTTCACAACTGTCTACTGGCCAAGCCTTTGTGCATCAGCAGTTTTCATGATAATGTCCCATCGATACAAAAGAGTATTATAGAGCAAGTTCTTCCGTTTGACACCATGTCTCACTGCCTCAGTTCCGATCAACACCCTAAACAGCAGTACAAAACAACGGATAAAGCAGTTGAGAACACTACTCTGCACATTTATGGAAGTGTGTCTGACACAACAACACACACTTATTCTATTAAATTTGATATTATAGCCTATCATGAATTTGATAGGCATTTCATATATTTTGTTTGTGTCCAATAGAGGGAACACACACAATTATATCTGCGATGATGAAAGGCGCCCATGATGCGGAAGCAAATCTCTCCTTGATGTTCCCCTGCGCCATTGAGCAGTTTTCATAGGAATGAATGGGTGGCCATTTTTCAGTCCGCTGTCCATTCTTTAATAGACCTCTGAAGAATAGGTCCCACCTCCGAGGCTCTTGGTTCCATGTTTACAATGTCTATGGAAAATAACGTGGGGGTTTTGAATGATTTACGTGACAAACTCTGTAGGTGGCGAAGAAGTAAAAACTGCTCAGGTTTTGAACTACACACTTTTTCCATCTAGATTCCACCTAGATTTTGGATTTTCTGTGCCGCTAAAGTAGTAAACTATTATGAAGAAGCATTATGCTAAGGCAGATCTGCGCCTACATAGGACGTCACGACTCGACGACGTGAAATGACAATCATGTTAGGCAGTGAATGATTGCGAGCAACTCCCGCCTCCCTGACAAGTATGACGTATGAAGTCTGCGCAGATCAGAACTAGCTCCCGGTTAGCATTAATACTAGTTAACTACTTTAACGGCCCTGACAATCCAAAACCCAAGTTGATTCTAGATGGAAAAAGTGTGTAGTTCAAAACCTGAGCAGCTTTTACCTCTTCGCCACCTGTTGAGGTTGTGCGCTAGTTTTTAGTTGTAGTCAAAAGTTAGCGATTGGTTATGGCAGATCCAGAGTGGCACTGGGCAGATCCAATAGTTTTAAACTCCAACAGACACCCGCCTTCAAGTGAATTAACGTTTGACAATGGAGAGTGGCCAGACTCTCTGTGCAAATTGAATGAAGAGAATCTGGTAGGACCAGGCTAACTTTTTAGGGTGTCAGTCACTAAAACCAAAACTTGTGCTTGCTGCACTGAACTGCTTCCAGAGCAGTAAGCTTTAACTAAAATATATTTGCCAATGGGCAAAACCCTTTAAAAAGCCTGCCCACACGAGAGTTTTGTGTCAGAACTTCAAATAGAAATTCAGGCAGTGCAAACAAGAGAACTAGCAGCCGAAAGTGAGGGGAAAATCTGTGAGAAAGAAGCAGAGGGAACTAAACAAAGGACATTATCAAAAATTTAAAAGACCAAGTTTACACAATAACACAAATAATTTGTTTGCTAGTTATTCATTTTACATTTTTAGTTAAAAGTTTGAATTTTGCTTCATTTCGTTTTTACTCTCTCAAATTCTTATTTTTTGCGTGCTTTTTGAAGTTTTGTTTGATTATATTCACACAAATCTGAATCCATAATGCCAGAGGTCCGGAGGAGATGAAAATCATTGAAAACTAAACACGAAAGGAACTTCTGGCTTCTGGGTCAAACTAAGGGCAACAGCCCTTAGAGTAGTGCTAGATTTGGAAACCTGCAAAACTGATGTTTTTCTCTTTTTAACCATGAAGCAACATATGGCTCATGTTAGCTGAGCTGCTTCCCCAACACACATACATGCATCTACACACAGACAAACACATGCATATAATCACACACAGATATAAACACACACACACACACACACACACACACACACACACACACACACACACACACACACACACACACACACACACACACGCACACCACACACACACACACACACACACACACACACAAGCGCAGGTGTGACACATAATCAGATTGCATGGATAAATATAGATAGAATGGGAAATGTATCCGTTTTAGTAGATAATTATCAATCTGATATCGAGGTTGCCGGCAACCCTTCAGAACTGCATTTTGCATCAGGGAAAGTCGATGGAAGTGGACCAAAGGGAATTATATTGACTTCTGCTTAACCTTGCTAATTGCTAGAGGATCCTGCACCTCCCTGGTTTTCAGGCTGAAGTCATCAGCAGCTGAAGTTTCTGCAGACAGTTTTCAAGAAAAAATCTATGAAATAGGCCTACCGTCAAGGCTTTTTGCGGTGCGTTGTTGAGGCGGAATTATAACCGGCGGTGAGGTCATTATTGTATCTGGGAAGAAGGTTATGGGCCGACCAGCTAAATTGATATTTACGGGAAAGACGATAGGTAATGTCAGTATTTAAAGTGCCACAAAAGCAGTGAGGCCATTATTATTTATGTATGCCCTTAATGTAAATCGAGAAAACGAGCCATTTTGTATTTGATTCATTAGAAAATAACTTTGATTAATCACTCTCAATTTGAGAATGACTTTTTTTTCTTAGCGTCGAATTTAAGTTGATTTAAATAAACAAAATGGGAATATGTAATTTAAGCGCTAGCCACTCAAGTGCAGACCAGTGGAAAGACTACGTCAACCCCGACCATTTACACACTGATAGGTGCTGACAGCAGCAGACTATTTCTGGATTGAATGACTTCTCCATATCATACCTGGCGGTGACTCAAACGTTGAATTGGTATAAATATGCGAAAACTTACTTTGCGTGTGTCCGTTTTTGCGATGAATTTAGCGCCAATGAACTCAACGTCCCCTGCTAGGTGTAACCTTTGGAAACACTGCCATCTAGCGGAGGGACACGGAATCCCTCACATTATTTTCCATCAGTTACCCAAGCATGGACCGGAGATGGAGTCATTATATAGTTTGTTTTTCGATTTAAAATGAGAAATAAATGTAACACCCTGTTTTTTTTGTGACAGTGTTATATGGCCCATTTGTAATTTTCTATTTTTTTAAGACAGTGTCAGAGGACAAGTAATCTGACAGTACTAGTCTTAAAAAAACGGTCTATTATCTATCTATGTGCAATTTTGCAATTCACACACACACACGCACGCAAGCACACACACACACACACACACACACACACACACACACACACACACACACACACACACACACACACACACACACACACACAGGCACCCACACACACACGCACACACATGCACACACATGCACACACACACACACACACACTGACAGACACACACACACGCACGCACGCACACACACACACACACACACACACACACACACACACACACACACACACACACACACACACACACACACACACACACACACACACACACACACACAAAGAACACATCTTAAACAAATCCATTCAAACGATATCTTGTTTGGCATTAATATTTATTTGTATTACATACATGTATTTGGCAACATATAGATCAGGACAACTGAATGTTAAGGATAAACTTACACGTACAGTATTGCAGAACACGTGACCCTTAATTTCACCATATCGCAGACAAGGTGCACGAGTGATTCAGAGAACGTCATTAAACCTGACCTGACGGCCTTTGCTGTCAGCCGTTACGTATATATTAAACCTGGGGAATCACTCTCATCCCAAAGCCCACCACATGAACGGCTTCCGAAAAAAAAAGAAGTGTTGTTTCGGATGACGTGACACCAGACAACATCGGCGTTGAGGCAGACGCGCCATGCGCAGAGCGGCGGCGAGCAGGCCTATAATAAACGGTCGGAAAGGTGACGCCGTTACGAGAAAGAGAAGCGAAAGAGTTGCGTACCTCGCGTATACGCACGGAGCAGGAAAGAGAAGAGAACATGCAACAGGGATTATACGACATACAGTAGTAGATTATATAGTATTTCACACATAGAGCAGCAGCGACAGACGTCAAGCAGAAGAGAGAAAGAGAGAGAGAGAGGAGTTTAAGAGTCGGATATAGCGCGGGAGAAGGTTAATACGTTGTACAGCTGAGGCGGGGTTAGCATGCTTTAGACGGTTTACAGCCATAGGAACACACACCACGTTATCACAGGATAAAGGCCATAGCGACATTAGCTCTAAGCTACAAGCGACAAGCTATTGATAGGACGTTGAGGTGAGTACAAGAAGCTACATAGACAGTGTTTATATATTGTAGACGTATAGATATAGAGAGATATATTTTTATATATATATATATAAAGGAGGTGTCAGAGCACAAAAGCTGGAAAGGCAAGGCATCGCATGCACGTGCAAAGGAAGCGACTTTAGCAGCAGCAGCAGTCAGAAAAACAGGATCCTCTGACACTCAAACGAGACCGATGTTGTCTGGTTCACGACTCCAACAAATGTTTCAGAAAATCAAATCATGTAGATATAGCCAACGCATATTAAGGCCATTTCGGAAAACAGGTTTTACAAGTTATAATTCTAGGTTAAACTTTGCGGTGGTGGAAAAAAAACCATTGGAACAATGTGGCCAAACTACAAAGCCATAAAGAACAACAAAAGCATGTGTTTTTTCAATCAATCCCCAAAATGGTCATGTCTAAATACCCATAGGAGCACATTCAGAGCACGGATTTGCGCTTACATAATTTCGTATTTTTCTGTTAAATCCAAACATCCACCTTTGAACAACCATTAGACGTCGCACATTAGCAGGTTGTGTTTTGTTTTACATTTAAAGTGCACAACCTCTCAGCAGAAAACAGACAATACTGGCAAGTAATACTAAGGCAACAACAATTACAAATACACTAAGGTTCACATTGGCACACACTTTCAAATCATCACATGTGCACAAAAAGAACACACACAGGGCTCCGGATTGGCTTTGCATATTCACTTGCAATCCAGTCTCCAGTGTCTTTAAGAGCCTGTGAGCTTTTTTCCAGGTGAATTCATTTTCTCTTATTTTTAAGTTTTTTAAGAAGTCCCTGAAACACAATATCATAGCCACACGTGTCTGGAGACAGGGACACACAAGGCGTATTTCGTTTTTTAAAACAGGATGAAAATACAGGTAATCTATATATTATTGAGAAAATATGAATTACTATGCCTCACAAATAGTCTCTGCTTATACATCTTATATACACCTATGTATACACAAAGATATGTTATTAGGACATCTTAAAATTCTATTTACAATCTATGGTTCCAAGTGATTGTACACTGACTGTCCGGTGGGGCAAATTGTGCTTTTCTAACTTGTGTCTAAATGAGGATGCTGCCACAAAGCCGTCTCTGTCCTTACCAAGAGACCCATCATCTGACAGCTGAAGGGCTGCTGTCTCGTCCTTCTACTGTATGCTTGAATGCACCGTTTCTGTTGGTATATCCGGGTATATATATCTGGTAGCAGTACGCCGCTGTATTATATATGAGTATTGCTATTGTCTGAACGCAGAAACAAAATGGATATCTGTGACGTTAGTAGATGTTTCTATAGAGCTTTGGGTTTTAGTGCAAGTGATGTCAGGTATACAGTAGATGCATGGTACACACACCCCATCCCCGTTATTGAGATAATGAATCTTTCCATAAGTGCTTAGTTTTACATCCCCTGCCCTCAACAGGGGCAGGTGATTTTTCCCATGTAGCCAGACCTCCAAGCTTGCTGAGAGCCTGTGGAACCTCTAGTCTTAAACCTATGAATAATAAGACCTCATCAATCCTGAGGCAGGCATCTGATTGGTTGAAACACCAGTCTGTCGGAAAGGCAAACTCTACAGAATCTGAATGGGTAGGAGTATGACGAGTAAGGGGACTCAACCCCTTTTAATGGTTTGCTATGTTCCATTTCTCTCTTGAGTTTGCTTGGCAGTCTGGCTATCGGAAAGCATAACCTTTCTATCTTGTTCTATGTATTTCCTGATGATTATACAGTTTGAATGACATCAAAGTCATAGTTACACACCTAACATGAGAACTATTTGACAAGCAAAGCTAAATGCACAACTATGTTTGGACGAGTTTGATATGCGCTTTAGCCGTTAACCTGGAATAAAGTAGGTTCAAATCAATGTCATACTTCGTAATATACATATTTATAACATCTAGTTAAAAATATCGAGGCTGTCACAAGCCATGAAATCCTATCTCGGAAACAAAGTTGAGAAAGAGAGGAATTTGGTCAAATGAATGAGCACTGCAATACTAAAGTCACCATCCGAAATATGCATGCGATTCTGTCAGTCGACAGTTTGCTGATTCACACAAACAGACATGCCTGCTTATAGAGTTTAGACTAAAGACACAGAAAAACACTGATTGGTACCTTGTTTTTGTGTATTCCCTGTTCCTCTCCATCACAATTAGGCACTTTTCTCATCATCTCCCTTCCCGCCCATTTGTCGGGCGGAACTCCTCTAAATGGAAACTGTCTAACTGTCCTTTCGAAACAACAGTTCACTCTTCATGAGAACCAAACTTTACCTTGAAACCCGAAAGGTTTTTAAAAAAGCGTTTTTGACACCGATTCAAAGGCAGTAGACTGAGCTGAGGTACGCTGAAGTGCTTTTCTCTTTTCCAAACGATTAAATAAGAGACAACAAAACAACAAACACGTTTTGGCACCGAACGACGTCTGGCGGCCAACGGCAGGGATTAAAAAAAAACGTAATCCCTTCCTCGTCCACCTATTGCACAAGCGTTTCATATCACCAGTAAGTACATAGAAACTCACGCCACGTACACTACGCTACACTAGTAAAGGCAGACAGAAGCATTGTATACAGGGGTTAAGACCAAGGTGACCTGGGTCAAAAACGACAATATGCAATTTATGTATGTTTATATATATATATATATATATATATATATATATATATATATGTTTTTCTCTTAAATATACTTTTTAAATATGGGACTTTTGAGGAAAAATATATAATAATTTAAATAGATTACCAGTACATTCACAACAAATATTTCATCCGTCAAGAAGTGTGTGCGGGGGAGGAGGGGCGGTGACGATGGGGAGGGCGGTTTTATAGGTCGTGGCCGAGTCGTTCGATCTCCTCGATGAGGAAGTCGATGTCCTCGAAAGTGGCGGCGGGGTTGGAGATGACCATCCTGAAGAAGTTCACCTTGTCTCCCTGGGGCTGGTAGCTCACCATGGTGGTGCCGTACTCCATCATCCTGGCCTTTATCACCGGCGCCACCTGCCCAACACAGCAGACACCAGGGGTTTAGTCTTTAGGATTAAATGTAAGGCGTGGCTGGAATCATGAAGCAGAATTGTACTTTGTGGGAAATGTTTTGCTTCATATTACGGGTATAGTCTATAAAGCATGCATAAAAAAAGACGTTCGTTTTGACTTATTTTTCATCAATATATTTTTGGTGCCAAGATGCATTTCATTTGTATGCTATGCCAAATACAACTTCAAACTAAACCCCCAAAAATATTTAAAAAAAAGCCTTGCCAAGGAAGAGTCATCTCGCCATCTAGTTAAGCTCATGACGCAAACTGTGTATATTCAAATAAATATCTGCATATACACTGATGCTATAACTTCTAATGTGAACTGATGCTAACGTGTTTGATACCGAATATCTGATACTAGTGTGTCTTATTTTATGCTGATGCTGCCATTTCTTGTCTGATGTAAGCATATCTGATGTTAGCATATTTGGCACTATCATATCTGATACCAGTGTGTCTAAATCTGGATCTACGGCGAGCATGTCTAATGTTTTGAAAGGTCATACTGAAGTGACTCATATTGATTGAACTCAGTATTTAAATCTCACGGTTTTGATACTTCCTTGCGCTTTGTTTGGTTTTCTGTTATTTTTCCGACTCAGTGACTGCAAGCAATTTTTTCCCTTCTCTTTTTTCCCTTCTTAGTTTGAAGGCTGATTACACAAAATAAATATCCAATCCTTCCCAACCATGAAAGACAGCTCCCACTCGGCAGCTTGACAACTGAACCTAATGACAAGCGGCTAGTCGTGGCATTGACTGACAGTGATGGGAGGAGGTACCGCTGGGGTAAGCAGTCATTTAGTTCCTCCTTCTTACTCTGATGACTGCAGGGATTCTGTCTTCCTGCCAGTGAAGGGCAGAGTCAATGATATATTTTCTAGCTAGCAGACAAAGATAGCCCCTCTTGCTAACGCCGGGGTACAGAATATGGAGGTACGGGGATGGCTTGATGAAAGCTTTTAGCAGCAGCAATAAAACAAGACATTGGTGATCCCTTTTCAAAGGTCATGAGGCAATGCCATTTCATAAAATATATCTGAGAGTACCAAAAAATGAAAGTCTTCATTTAACTATGTTTAAACTATGGTTCTTTAGATTTATATTGAAAAAAAGTTTAGCCAAATTTTTTTTGACTGCATATTCAGAGGGTAAATTTACACCAGATGTTTGCTTATGCTACGATTTCGATTTAGAATTTATACCAGCTGCGACTCATATTTTGGAGCTCCGTGAAAATCTGGTAGGAATAGGGAACCATGAAACCATTCCTCAAGCAAAAGTTTTCTGGGGGCAGAACCCAAGATTACAATTGTACAACATGGCAACCAATTCAGCGGATGCGGGATCTGCAGTGTGCAGATCCAAAGAGGCTTTCAATGAATACAGAGACAGGTCATTAAGGAGCAGGTAGTGGTTAGACAGTAGAGACAAGACATTGAGAAGCAGGTAATGTTTAGACAGTGCAGAGACAGGACTTAAAGAAGCAGGCAGGGGTTAGGCAGTACAGAGACCGCTTATTACTGTCCAGTATGGTTGGACAGTATGGAGACCGCTCAGTGAGGATCAGGCAGGGGTTAGACAGTACGGAGACAGTTCATGAAGGAACTGGTAGGGGTTTGGTTTTTCAGCTTTTTTTGACTGCAGACATTGGTGATTGAACCCATTATATAATATACCGTATATAAACCTCATAGAGGGCCATCATTCTATCATAAAATCAGGACCTATAACATATCATACTGTATACCAACTCATAGAGGGCCATTATCCAATCATATAAATTCAGAGGCAGCAGGCAAGGACACTGCAATTACTCCCTCTCCCATTATGTTTTAAATGCAACCAGTCCCCCTAAGCTTGCTGCAGGTGACCACCAGCTGTACTTGGCAAGGCAGTCCTTTCTGTGAAATAACAGAACCAGCAGCTGCCGAATCCCCTCCGCCCCCCGTATCCCCTCCTTTGACATGAGCTTTGCGTTTCTTTCTCTATTAACCCCTCTATTAATTCTTTGTACATTTGGTCTTTGAACAGGAGCCATTTTGGAGGGAAAATGGGAGCTGTTGGTTTTTCCAATTTGGTCCCCCAATCTGTGGCTTATAACGACCATGGTCGGCCGGTCGAAGCGGCATGCGCGTTGACAGTTCCCTTTCGACAGGAAGCGTTGGAACACACAAAAAGGGGTTTCCATGGTGGCGCCAGACAGAGACGCCTGATCTATTGATGATTAAGAACTGTTGGACTCGGACAGAAGGCCTAAGAGACATGCAAGAGGAGCGGAGAAGTTGTATCATTTTTCAGGCTTTTCTCCTTTGCTTTTTGAGCTTTGGCAATGTAAATGTACATTTTTCCATGCCAATAAAGCCATTTCATAAGAGAGTGAGAGAGATAAAGAGAGATTTAACGTTAAGGGGAGCAGATATGACCAGACACAGAGCTAGACTGGGATATAACTTTGAGCCAGAGATAGAGAAATAGACTCAGGGAGAGAGAGAGTGACAGACTAGAGAGAGAGGGTGCTTTATATGTCTGGCACGCTTACCATCTATTTGACCTAATAGTCAATTATTACTCCTGCTGCTGTTGTCTTCTGATGGGCTGTCAGCATGTCAGCCTCCCACCCCTATGATCCACAAGATGTACCCCTCCATCTTCCATCTCTACCCCCAATGCTCAAGCACCAACCCCCAAGCATTCAACTCACACTCTATGGGCCTAATTCCCCGATAGCGGCCATTTTGGTTTCAAACCCTTGATGGGATGATTGTTCTGAATTAATTTGCGTGTGAAGGCTTCTGCAAGATAAATAAGGCCCACACAAACCCAGCCCATGATCTATAGATCAGGCTACAATATGCTCATTGCGTATTGTTAGATAATAAATTGAAGACGAAGCAGAAACGGATGTTCGAAAATGGGCAACCAATTTGAGCTCTGGATATATATCGATATGTCATTGGTTGGAATCAGATGATGATGCGGCTGTCGCCATGGTGGCGGCCAATCAGGGCTCACCTTGTGTAGCCTCTTGTTCTTCTCCTCCTTGTCCACTATGTGGCGCATGCCCGGGGGCAGGTACCAGAAACACACGTTGGTGTGCTGGGGCTGGGAACACAGACACACACACACACAATCAATATCTACACTAGCAGGTGCCAACCACCTGCTATGGTTAGCATTCTAGAACATACAGGCCAGCCGGTTGGCTTTTTCACATTAAACTATTTTAAAAACAATTCACAAGCATGAGCCGGAGAAGGAAGGCAAATCATCCGTAAGCTGCGGGTGGCTAGCCAAGCATGCTAGCTCCCTTTGTGCATACAGCTGGCTTGGTTTCAGGTCACTAGCGTATGACCCCATTGAGAGCTATAAGGGAACCAGAGCCAGTCCACACACCTGGGCCAGAGCCCCACAGCCCTGCCTCTTCCTCCCTAACCCTGTCAGCCCCTCTGGGGAACCAGCCCCCTCCAGCTATTACTGGGGACCCCACGCTTTCAAAATTAGCCATTGGTGTCCATGCGTTTTACAATGATGTGGTTTTTTGGCCGCTGACAGAAGCCTTGTTTCCTTGTGTTTCTGTCTCAGTGTGTGTTTTGTGTTTTTGGGGTTTGGACAGGGGACATACTCCAGAAATGGCTGCATTCATATGTATATGAGCAATTATGGGATATTATGCTCCTCATTAACTATAATGGCAGCCCATTAGGGCAGTTGCCAGAGGTAAAGAGGCCATTCAGCCAACACAAAGGACTAGCTCTCCGCTTGTCAATCAAGTCAACCTCAAATAATGCTAAACCCTCTCACTGGTAAGATGCTAATTAGATAACATGCTCTGAATGGGTGTAACCAGTACCCGACACCACTCATGTTATTGGTTACGTTGTGTCTTCTGTTGGCATATGAATCTGTACGAACCTTCCCGTCAAAGACCATCTCGTATCCTTCTCGATCCTTGATCTTGTTGTACAGGTACTCCGACAGCTCCAGGCACTTGTCTATCTGAGACTCGAACCCGATAGTGCCCTGGAGATACAGAGGGTTTGAGTACAGGTAAACTACAGACACCGGGCTTTGAACCCATAACCTTTCTACTGCGAGTCAAACAACCTAATCACTTGATTATCCTGCACGGTAAAATATACAAATACAGTGGAATCTATTTGTCTCTTTCCGTCCATCCATCCATCAATCCCTCCGTTATCATTTGCTTCTACACTGTGGTTGGTTGGATTGTAAGGGTACCTTGGCCCTCCACATGAGCCATAGTTTGAAGATGTCAACGTGGCGGCCACACTGCAGTGCCTTGTCCCCGGTGTCATAGGAAAGGTCGTAGTGCTTGTCCTGCTGGAACAGGTAGCAGGCGTGCATCTGGTTGCAGTTTTGCATCAGACCCTGCAAGGAGAGAATCAGAACGGTCCAATCACTGACTGAAATCTCGAAGATTTCTGTGCTGTTGGCCAAAGTTTAAAGCAAAAGTTGGGATAACCACGTTAAGGATGGTGTGTGTGTGTGTGTGTGTGTGTGTGTGTGTGTGTGTGTGTGTGTGTGTGTGTGTGTGTGTGTGTGTGTGTGTGTGTGTGTGTGTGTGTGTGTGTGTGTGTGTGTGTGTGTGTGTGTGTGTGTGTGGCCCACCTCTTCTCTGACCAGGAGAGCGGAACACTGCAGGGGGACCGACATCATCTTGTGGGGGTTCCAGGTCACTGAGTTGGCCCTGTGTAGAGAAACCATTATGACCAGGATCACCACAAAGTTAAAGAAATCCAATTCCATCCAATTCGAAAATGACAAAGTAAAAATAAAAAATATATATATAAAACTAAAACAAAGTTGAAAGTACAACTAAAAGTTTAAAACAACAAGGTTTAAAACAGCCCCGTTTAAAACAACAAGGCTTTAAACAGCAGCAACATCTTTAGGAACAGCAACACTTGCCTGTCGACTCCATCCAGCTTCCACCTATGTCGTCGTGACATCAGCAGGCTTCCTCCCCAGGCGCCCTATCAGGAGAGAGGAACCAGGGTCGAATGACGGGTTCACAAGAAATCAAAGCAAAGAGCATTGTAATGTTGTATTCAATACGGCTAATAAAATTGGGACACAGTCTTCGCAACCAATCCTAGTTGGGGAGGTCATGGTGCTCTCAAACAATGCCCGTAGCCAGCTAATTGGTCATCCATTTAAGCTAAAAAATAAATGTAAACTAAACGCAACTGAATAAAAAGCCAGCAGTGGAGAAAGATTCTCTAAGAATAGTGTATACTTAATTCGGTTTGGACTTATTCATTTGTTTCCACCGTGGAGCGGGCAGAAGCACAACCCCCATCACCTTTCTCAAACCCTGGATACAGCCCAGTCTCAAACCAACTCCTCCACCAAACTGGATTTGAAAGACAATCTCTGACACCCATGGGGATCTCTTTACCACTGTGCCACAAAAGCTCCAACTTAACCAAGATAAAGAACACAGAACCGATGAATGTATGAATAGAAAACAAAAAAGCTTGAAATATTTCCCAACCATCTAACTACATGGCGTAAATCATTGAATTGAACTTAGGAACCATCAGGACTAAACACCGGGACCGAACCAAGCCTCCCTCTCCCATCCTGTTACGCGTCTTCATTACTGGCTGAGGAATGAGCGCAGGGTCTGCTGATAGAGCTGTCGGCCTGCCAGGCCTTCACCACCGTCATTAACAGATAGACTTCTCCCACGGAAAAGGGGAGAGAGAGGGCAGCCATGACGGATCTGTCGGCTGGGAAAACCATGATTTACGACCCCAGCTACTGTTGCTCTAATCTCCAGTGTTAAAAAGGAAACCGTTGGCTCCGGTGTGAGCAAGCTAATAGCACAGTAAATAGCAGACAGATATATTAGGTTTATGGAACTAGCTGGTGGACATGTCTGTCTGAATGCCTCTGTGAGCAGCTCAGAGCCGTAAGGATTATTCACCACTCTGCGAATATGATGCAAATATGTTTTAGGCTCTTTGCAGTAGAGTCCTATGAAGCTTAAAATGGACACTTACAGGCTAAGGACCCTAAAAAGTTCCAATTCCCTAAGTAGCATGCACCCACACATTTTGTACCTGCATTCATCCCAAACACATAAGTGCCCACAAATTACCCTAAAACACTCTAAAGGAGACTACACGCTTTGCACTCTTACAAGCTAAGTTCCCAACAGGCTGATGGCCCCTTACATGTTGAGAAACGTCAAACACTAGGTGCTAAATCGTGCCCTAACATTCACCTAACACATTAAGTACCTTATTGTTTGGCCTCACACGCTAAGTACCCTACATCGTAACATGAAACATAGCTGAATTGCGCCTCACTCACCATGAGACTCACATTCACCTGCATCCAGATGTTGTACTGTAAAAATACAATCTGACTCACTTCCATCCAGACACACTATTACACTACTATAAAAATCATGTCCACGTCCATCCAGACACACTATGACACTACTGTCAGACTCACGTCCATCCAGACACACTATGACACTACTGTCAGACTCACGTCCATCCAGACATACTATTAGACTACTGTCAGACTCACGTCCATCCAGACATACTATTAGACTACTGTCAGACTCACGTCCACGTGCATCTAGCAGAGGTGGAAAAATAACTGAACAAAGCTACTTCAGTAAAAGTACAAAATACTCTTTTCAAAACTTGCTCAGATTACTAGTTGCTAGTTACTTTTTTACTGGTCATATTTAATGCCTTACCAATCATACGTTTCAACCCAAAATCTCTAAACAGGGTTAAAATTGACTCAATATATTTACTTGAGTAAATACATTGCCTGCCATTCAGACATACTATTACACTACTGTCAGACTCACGTCCACGTGAAACCAGACGTTGTACTTCTTGCAGATGTCCGAGACGGCGATGAGAGGGTCGAAAGCTCCGTACACTGTAGTACCAGCGGTCGCACTCACGAAGAATGGCACAAAGCCCTGCACACACACACACAAAGATATGTATGCATATTATATACAAAAATATATGAATGTATCCGTATTTATTTGAAGCACAGTTTCATCGCTGGCAGATATAATTTGTACAAGGACTTCTATTGTTATCATGATGCCTTTAACTTCCCAACAAATCACGTCAGCTCCCACTGCATCGTTGCCATGGTTTAGGTCCATTAAGCAACCCTGTGTTAAGGAAGCTTATGGACACCATCTTGGTTCTAAACACGAGCTGGGAGGTGGAACTGAATGGGGAATTCCTCATTCAGTTCCACCTCCCAGCTAGCGAGATGGAACCAAAGGGCCGCTATGTGAGTAAGGGCCATAGAGCAAGGTTATGGAGCTCACCTTCTGTTTAGCCTCCAGGATTTTCCTCTCCAGGTCTGCTGGGATCATCTTACCACTGCATCAAGACAAAAACAACATAGGGGGCTCGGAAGGGGCCAGTCATTTAGATGTACGTCATTGTATCCAAAGCAGGTATGGCTCAGGCTGCATCTCGCATGTAGGCATGTCATCCCAGGACCTTTCATCTGTAGGTCAAAAACCTGAGTCCCTTTACTGCTCCCCAATTGATGCGTGTGTGTTTGTCAATGATGTGTGTAATGGGTTAGGGTTAGGGTTAGGGTTTATTGTGTGAATGTAAGAATGTCCTATCATGTAATTGTTTATGTGAGTTGGTTGTTTGAGATTGATATTGCAGAAATATGTGTGTGTTTATGTTTTTAATATGAATTGTGTAAATGTGTGTGTTGCTACATTTTCATTAATGAAAACATATCAACAAACGTTGTATGTGGGGTGGGTTGTATTTTGTGAATGTGTGTGTTTATTGTTGTATTGTGTGAATCTGGGTGTTTATTGTACTGAGTTGCATTGTGTGTGTTTATTGTGGTGTGCGTTGACTTGTGTGAATGTGTGTGTTTATTGTATGGTCTTGTGTTGTGTGAATATGTGTTTATTTTGTACTGGGTTGTGTTGTGTGACTGTATTGAGTGTGTTGTGTTGTGTGACTGTATTGAGTGTGTTGTGTTGTGTGACTGTATTGAGTGTGTTGTGATGGCTGAGGAGGACTCACGTCTGGTCAGCCTTAACGCAGATGACGCTCTCTGTTCCAATGCCAAGAGCTGCTGCTCCTTTCTTAATGGAGAAATGACTCTGAGAGAGAGACATAGAGAATAACAGGCCGAGAGAGAGAGAGAGAGAGAGAGAGAGAGAGAGAGAGAGAGAGAGAGAGAGAGAGAGAGAGAGAGAGAGAGAGAGAGAGAGAGAGAGAGAGAGAGAGAGAGAGAGAGAGAGAGAGAGAGAGAGAGAGAGTCAGGGCAAGAGAAAGACAACACGAGAGGGAAAAACAATATCAGACATAACATAACATCCCAGACAGACAAAGAAGCAGAGAGGAGGGAAGTCAAGGGAGTGAGGGAGGGCAGACAAAAGTCCAAACTAATTGAGGACTTGTCTTGAGTTCATGTCAGAAAGACAGAATAGAAACGGATTATAAATTATACATACATTAAAGGCACCCAGTGCAACTTTCGAGGCTTAAAAATAAACATTCAATTTCTAGTCTTTTTTACACGTAGTAAGTTTCAATAACTCCATACCATTACATACCGACATTTAAGCAGCAAAGATGAGACGTCGGTTGTGTGGTGAGAACTGATACAAAATCGATAACAACAACAATGCCGCCATTTTCTTTATTTTTTGTAACCTACAATAAATAAAGCAGGCTTCCAGTCAATGGAAAAATGGCTTCTCCCCACCGGCGATTGTTGTTGTTTACGATTTTTTATCAGTTCTCACCACACAACGACGTCTCATCTTTGCTCCTTGAATGTCGATATGTAATGGTATGGAGTTATTTAAACTTACTACGTGTAAAAAAGACTAGAAATTGAATGTTTATTTTTCATTGAATGTTTACATAAAGTTGCACTGGGTGCCTTTAAAACACGGTAAATACTTAAAAATGTAAATTGTTAAGGTCAAAATGCGCCTACATGTTCAGACGTGAAGGCCGCCAGGCGAGGGACGGATGACATTCCTTTCTCCTTCACTTCAGGGAACATCTTGAAGCGCGCCAGCAGCATGGCGTACATGTTGGAAATGGCGCCACCTAGAGGACAGATGGGGTAGTACTGCTCAGCACATTTATTCATCGTCGTTATTCAACCGTCAGAGACGACCGGCAAATCACCTCACGGTTAACAGCGTTACATCGATTGGCTGAGATACAGGGGGTCATGGTGACAAGACGATTGATTAAAATAAAATAATTGGTATAGATATAGATGTGACGAGACTTGAATAGATGTGGCCCAAAATAAATAAATTCAGATGTCATTAGACCTAGACCTCAGGCGACAGCATACCGAATCACTGTTGAAGCTATTTATCACAAAGACAATTCAACTGCGAGACATTTTAATCATTGCAAGATTGTGATATAAGATAGATACACAATTTAAAAAAACGAGGTGTGTTAATTCAACACGAAGAACGGGTTTTCTGTTGCGGTTTGCCTCATAAAACTGGGAAATGACACGAGCACAAACCGTTCAGTTTTTATGTTTGGTGTGTGTATTTGGTTGTGTGTGTGTGTGTGTGTGTGTGTGTGTGTGTGTGTGTGTGTGTGTGTGTGTGTGTATGTGTATGTGTGTGTGTGTGTGTGTGTGTGTGTGTGTGTGTGTGTGTGTGTGGGTGTGTGTGTGGGTGTGTGCATATGTGTGTGTGTGTGTGTGTGTGTGTGTGTGTGTGTGTGTGTGTGTGTGTGTGTGTGTGTGTGTGTGTGTGTGTGTGTGTGTGTGTGTGTGTGTGTGTGTGTGTGTGTGTGTGTGTGCGTGCGTGTGTGTGTGTTTGTGCGTGCGTGTCTACATACCGGGGGAAAAAATGCCGTCCCCGCTACCTTCCTGCCAGCCAATGATCTCCCTCATCTTCTTCAGCGTGACGTACTCGAGCAGCACGAACACGGGTGCCACCTCGTAGGTGAACCTGCGGCGTGACGTCATGGGGGACGGGATTATATAAACATGGAAGCAGCCGCCCACGCGCCAAAAACACCAAGGACTTGCGAGGCTTCGTCCATATGGACGATAATTGATTGTATAAAGGATATTGGGGTTGGTATTTTAGAATAGGTTAACAAAAACAAAAACAAAAAAATGTTTTTGGCCACACAATGAAGGCCCGCGGTAATTCGACTGATTTTTGTAACACATTCTCACATTCAACAGCACAATCACAAATGATAAGCTTTTAAAGGGATGCTAAGGCCTTTGTGTGCTAAATCTGCACGAATAGGCTATGCTATATATAGGCCAACATGGCAAAATGCTTTAAAACCATTCTTACCAATTATTAATTATTGTATAAGCAGCTACCTTAAAAATGAAAAATATTTGTATGCAGCCTATAATTATATAGGCCTAGTAGCCAAATTATCATTATAATGCACTAGGCCTATTTCATTTAAGCCTATTGTGTTATTTATATTGGATCGAAGCCTTTCACCGTCAACTATCATGTAACATGGAGGCATATTTTCAGTATTTCAGAGGTAAGTTATATAAATGCAAAAAATGCTCCTGCGAAGCCGTCTGCTAAAAAAAACATTTTTCCGCTTCCAGGGCTGTAAAGCAAAACGTGTATCACGTTAAACATAACACTAGAATTAGATTCAGATCAGTCTCAACTCTGAATTCAATTTAAGAGCTAATTTTCTCTTCTTTGATCACCATGGGGATTTGATTCGGGGGGGTGGGGGGGGCGTCTCCTCATTTAATTTATGTCTCGCTTCTTTAATTCTCTCTCTGACAGAAGAGCATCGTTATCTGTCCCCAACAGACGCACAGATAATAATAATGAATAGCACACTCGGATGGACCGGCAATGGAGTTAATTGTCACCGACCGTCGTCGTCATCATCCTCATCATCATCACCACCATCAACGTCATATTTTATGTGGTGACGGGCGGACTCACATGTTAGTGTTGGCGGTGGAGGTGAGCCAGTCCGCGGCCAGGCCCACCATGTCCAGCCCGGTGGACAGCTGGTTGAAGTAGCGCGGGTGGGCTGCGATAAAGAACACAAAAACCACCGCGTTTCACCACTGGCGATTATGTTAGGCCTATCTCTCTTTTCAGGAGAGATTGTCTGTAGGCCTACTATCTCGGCTAATTGCGGCGGATTCATTTTGAACTGCAGATGAAACCTTAGGAAATGTCAAATCGGCTTACAATTATTCACCCGATTCTATAGGCCTACAAAGTAAATTTTATTTGGTTAATTTAGGTATGTAGCCTATTATTTTATCTTTATTTTATTTTTTTACTGTGGGTCTTTTCTTCTAAGGCAAGAAGGAATAATAGGGCTTCACCAATCTTCTGTAATTGTCTGCCATTATTGGCCATTATCTGTCATCATCCTCCGGGTCCTGCTTTAGTCTGTCCTCACAGTAAGATGCAGGCCGTTCTGCATCAATAAAGATAACGATAGGCCATTAATGGAAAACAAATGTGGGCTGTCTAAATGTCCCCCTTATATTCTACATACATGTATATATATATATATATATATATATATATATATATATATATATATATATATATATATATATATATATATATATACCATCTTAATAGACAAACCCACACGTCCTGCTCAATGTATCTAGATCAAAATGTTTTGAGTTCTGGGCCCAAAACCTTCCTTGAACACTCACAGTTCCATAAAGGCCTGTTGACAGCAGATCATAATCTCATCATGAAATTGAATAGGGAATAAGGCCGACCTCACCTTAATAAAATAAAGCAAATTTATCGTCGTTTATTCGTGCATTTCTGTCTTGTACGGACCTCTGAAAGAGCCAAACTAGGCCCCACCTGTCTTAATGGCGTACTTCAGGGTGGCCCGGCAGCTGACCAGGATGTCGTCCAGGGACTCGGGCTCGTCCTGCAGCTCCCAGTTGTTCCTCTGCATCAGCTCGTTGGGGTAGTGGAAGTCGATCACCTTGGTTTCCCGGTCGAAGGACTCCACGATGTAAGCCAGTAAGATATCCACCACCTCCTGCAGGAAGCTCATGGTTTTAGCGTCCCCGTCCGAGGCGGGCAGGAGGTCTGGAGAGAAAAGGAACAGATGTGAAGACGCGTTCAGGTTTCAACGTTCCTCCATTCTATATTTTTCGTATAAATGTGGAGCTTATGGACGATTTTATTATTTGACGTCTGGATTTAAAAAATACATTATAACGTTAACGTTCATAAAATAAAATAATGTGTCTGAAACAGCCGTTTTCATTCTTAAAACGATTATACAACCAACAGCAAAAAACAGCGATAGCGTGATTTTAATTCATAATTTATTTAAAATGTGATATGATTGACAAGCAGTCCCGCACTGCAAGGCCCGCCCTATCCATGGGTTTGGTGAAGGTGACCCCTAAACAGGCAGAAACCAAGACACACACACACACACACACACACACACACACACACACACACACACACACACACACACACACACACACACACACACACACACACACACACACACACACACACACACACACACACACACACACACGCACACACACACACACGCAAACACACGCACGCCAACACAGTTGCTTTAACCACAGTGATCGCGAGGACAGCTAAATTCTTCCCGATGACCCCCCGGCTTGCCCGGGGTCCCCCTCCGCCTGGCAGGACCTGGTACCTGTGGAGTAGAGGTCGGAGAAGCGGACCGAGGCCTTCGGGCAGTTGCAGGGCTTGTTGCAGTCGCACGGCGCCGCCGGGGTCTCCTGCGGCTTGGTGGGCAACTCGGAGGACGTTTTCTCCATCTCGGCCACGTTCAGCAGGGCTTTGGATCAATTCGATGAAATACAATATTTATATGGGTGATAATGGACTTCAGAGAGCCGCAACGCTTGATGAAGCGTTATGCAATGATAATAAAACCATATATCATATGGCCTGAAATTAATAATCGGTGTATTTTATGGGTACCATGACAGACATTTTGGGGGGGGATGAACATACCACATAATTTCGAGCCGAGACCTCCGGATAATTTCTGTGCAGCCGCTTGGCACCAAGCCCTGGCTGTGGAGAGAGAATTAATTCATAAAGAGGATCCTCAACGTCCATCTCACACACGATTATTTCTGGTGTGTAGGACTCGTTTCGTTTGTGTCAAATAATCGGAGGCTACAAGGCCCGCCTGTGTCTTGTTTTTGTGACAATGGAAATGAACATCAAATAGAGCCTACAGGCGGGCTGAACCTCTGCAGCCAAACGGAGACGCATTTAACCAAACGGCGCTGGTTCGATTCCAAAAGGGGAAATAAAGCAAAACCACTCACGCGTGCTGGGGCTTTGACTCCCGGCAGTGTTCGGCGGTACGTTATCCCCACCGAGGGACCAAAAACCTTGAGAAGCCATCGTTACAGCCAGATGTGGAGGGTTTCAGGAGGAAGGGAGACCAACAGAGTCCATCCAGACGCGCGGAGAGAGAGAAGGAATAAAGCCAGCGTCGACGAGGTAGACGGGGGAGCTGTCCTGCGCTGCGGTGCTGAAGCTGGATCTACGCGGGGCTGGATCGACCCGGAGCTGGATCTACCCGGAGCTATCAGCCTTTACTCCCCCAAATCCAAGCGGGTATGGTTGACACGAAATAAACCCTGCTGGAAAAAAAAGACCTGAACCGAAACGCAGTGTGCGCACTGTCTGTTCCCCCGCTCGTCTCGATGTGTCCTTCCGTGATTCTGCCGTCCACAGGTAGAGCACCACACACACACACGCACGCACGCACACACACGCACACCACCCGGATTATGCAGGAACCCGCAGTGTCTCCTCAACCGAAGAGCGCAATACGCGCTTCAACGCAAAGCGCAGGCGATCCTTTCTGACCTCATGGAAATGTTGTGGAGAGAAAGAGAGAGAGAGAGAGAGAGAGAGAGAGAGAGAGAGAGAGAGAGAGAGAGAGAGAGAGAGAGAGAGAGAGAGAGAGAGAGAGAGAGAGAGAGAGGGGGGGACAAAGAGACAGAGAGGGACAGAGATGTCTGCGGTGCCAGGTCGCGGTTCCTCTTTATAACAAACCCCCTGAGATTATTTTTTTAGTCGCTATTGTTGCTCATTATTTGATCGGTCCTGTAATCCAATTTCCCAGACAGATATCGAATCGCAAGGAGGGTTTTAAAGTGGTTTACGCAGACTGGCAACCTCCAGAACACATTTGAAATATCAACCAACCAACGGAACCATTTCTAATTGAAGTCTAATCTCCTTTCCGTGCGTTAACCCAATTTCGCGTCACAACCACACAGGTCATGACGACAAACTCGCCCCCCGCGTCGTGACTTCATTCCGCCAACAGTTCCCCCCCCCCCCCCCCGCCCCTCCCCAACCCCCTCATCTCCCACTCCTCGCTCCCAATCTGCCTGAAACAAACTCCCCCCGCCTCATCAAGACAGGAGCGACCCTTTAGTTTCATCTGCTTTTTCAATGTCCCCTTCTATTGTTTCCGTCGGCTCTGGTGGTTCGCCTGCAGGGCGGATAAATGAGCGCACAGGTCTGCCCCCTCTCTCTCTCTCTCTCTCTCTCTCTCTCTCTCTCTCTCTCTCTCTCTCTCTCTCTCTCTCTCTCTCTCTCTCTCTCTCTCTCTCTCCTGCACGCACCACTGCACATCAATTTCGTCCTGAGAGAGAGAGGAGAGATGGAGGGTCCCTCTTTGGCACCACCGGAACCCAAACAGAGAAAAGAAGGTTTACAGCTTGTCATTTCGTTTTACAATATAGGTGCTCTTACCACATACCACATATATATAGTCATTTTTACGGCGCAGATCGAGGCCTCAGTGCGCATTGGCGGTCGCCGAAGCGAAATCAGCCATGCACCCGAATGCGCAAAGCTACCGGGTGGCGTTGCGCATTCGGGTGCATGGCTGCGCACTTCGGTCAGCGTGTCCTCATGAGCATTTAACAACCCCTCGGGTTTCTTCTGCCCTCTGAATGCCAGAAAAGGTTAGCCGTGAGATGATGAGAACTCCAAAAGCTAAAGCTATAATCCGATATGGAGCATGTATAAAGGCGCTTTAAACCATCCCCTTCTATACTTATCGTAATGGCGCACGCACATGCGCTCATGCACGTCATCACAGTGATTATCACGCGCGAAGAAAAATTCACGTCGAGCATCTGCAGAAGCGAGGATAATGGGTTCATCAGCACGTGACAGACGCATGTTTTAAGGTGATCCTAGACACTCTATATCTTTCTGAACAACTTGTAGGCCTATGAATTAGAGTGTCTTGAGTAGCAATACTACATTGAATAAATCAAAGTACAAGTATTTCAAATGACCAAAAACATGTATTGAAATTGCAGCAACCCAAACCCTGTACATTTCTACAAGACACATTTACACATGAACAATCCGAAAGCAGCAAGAAAATGGATTATTGCCAATGACAAACGACAATCTACTTGTCCTTGTTGTACTTACACATGTTCTATACAGTTATTACAAATGATAATCTAAGTAATAATAATCGTCTATATATAAGTTAAATGTAAAAACAAAGCTGTCAAAGTGAAATGTCCCAGATCTTTGAACTCGCTATGCGGTACCTGATATTCATTTATGTTCGTCTATATCACCTTATATTTAATTACAAAGAAATAACAGCAACAAAAGTGTAAAGGAATAACAGTTGTTATTTACAATCAAATCGCCCCAAATCCTTTTCAAGCCTTGAAAAACAAACTATGTACTGTCGTGCTCTACAAGTTAACTCTGCTGTACATCTAAAGCACCCCAAAAGCTAAAACTATGTCACTGTTGTGCCAGATGATAAACAACCTGAAAATATGCGTGAAAAATTACAAACAGGAAGTTGAAAATTAGCTGACCTGGCTTATTTCCTGGGAAACAGGAAGCGGCACAAAGTCTGAGCGGGGCGAGGGCAACATTCAGATTAACATTGTTATATTGTTTTGGTTTCCAGCTTCATTCAGATACACAAAAAGATCAATTTCCAAAACCCAGGTATTCTGAAAAAATACCCAATTTTTACAACCAGAAATTTCACCTCTCCAACCTAGGTATTGTAATGGAAATGTCCATAAGACATGGCGGTCTCAAGAAACTAAGACACTGTGACCTCTCAGTTATTATCTATAGTAACCATTTCACTGTATGTGCCGCACTTATTGCCCTTGGCTGACTCGCAGCTATACCACGGGCTGCGTCCTGAGATGCCGAAAGGAGTAGTGGCATCCCTGTCTGCAGCTGCGCCTCAAGGACGCCTCCCTGCGTCAACACCGGAGAGGGCCCACTGTTCGGGGCTCACCGCAGCGCCTCCACCTTTGTGTGCTTGTTTCGTTGAGTGGCCTCTCTGCAGATTTGTAACTTCTTTACAATAAACTCTTTACATTTATTATGTCATCAATACAGTATCGAAGATTTTCCACCACAGTATCCAGGATACATACATGGAGTCAGTGACATAAACTGATATTTTAGGCTGGAGCCATCCATACCTAGCATATGGATCAGCACCTACAGTCCTGCCATGGTATTCATAAAGCTAAAGTCTCGACGTGCGCGCGACGCGGGCACACAGACGTCCCCCGGGGCTCAGTGGTGCTTGATGAGCCGCTGTCTCTGCGAGGTCTTCCTCAGCAGGTGTCTGAAGTCAAAGGGGTTGCCCCCGGCGCTGCTCTCCATGGAGGGCATCCTGCTCACGGAGCCCCTGGCGAAAGGAAACACAGGACGGTGATGGGGACGCTCCAGGCCAATCAGACACCAGATTTAGATAGACCGTCGAAAAGATGCAGATTCACTCTTTGAAAACCTCGGGGAGGGCGTGATAGCCAAAGTCCGATGAAAATCTAAATGTTTAAGGTACTAGTTCGAAGATTTTGCCACGATAAGAAACTAGCAATGACTAATTACCAAATTGCGTACACATGACTACTTTTTTCACTACACAAAGTACGGCTGAGATTCACACGTTTGCAGACAAAATACGTCTTTGTTTGCTAGCAGGCATGGGAAGGTCTGCTTTATAAACTGCTAGGTTCTGAAATCCGAATTTCAGAACCTACCCCTTGAGCAAGGCTGGGATTCAGACGTTTGCCAACGACATACCTCTTGTCCCTTCCGTTCTCCGTGGGAGGTTCTGGTTCTGAGTCGGCCCGTTCGCGGGCCCGCCTCTGGTCCAGTTCGGCTCCCTGCTCCATGGAGACACTCCTCTCCAACGCCGCCTTCCGCTTGATGGACTGTTTCCTCTCCATGGAGCGCCTCCGCTCCAGCCCGCCGGCGCTGCTGCTGCTGCTGCTGCTGCTGCCCTCCTCCTGGGCCTGGCTGCTGAGGAGGCAGGGGGAGGACAGGCTGGTGGTCAGGCCCTGGTGGTACGGCTCATCCTCATTCAGCAGCTTCTCTGGCCTAGAGGAGCCGAGTAGAGAGAGACACACACACACACACACACACACACACACACACACACACACACACACACACACACACACACACACACACACACACACACACACGCTGGTCAGGAAATGAAACAACTGGACTTCCTGCTTGTTGGTGCTCAATTCCTTGATTATCCTCTTTTTGTATTTTCGTTTTCTTCTTATTTAGTTAATGGGTCCTTATCCCTAACTGTTAAAGCTAAGTTTTGAGTCTCGAGAAAATAAAATGTGTTATTATTATTATAAGTTGGTTGTCAGACAGGCCAAATTGGAGCGCATGAATCAACATTTAATGAGAGCAACAAAATCAATGCCCCACTGGGAGGTCTTTTATTTTGGAGTTCCAGCCTGCTTGGCAAACTCCATCGTTACAAATCAATGGCTGGAAGCTGGTGTGGCACCAGGGATACAGACGTACATACTAACAGCCCAACTAGCAGACAGACAGACTGACAGACATAGACGGGGAGACACACAGACAGATTCAGGCAGACAGACAGACAGACAGACATTTACACTATGAAAGACAAGCATAGAGACTCAGACCAGACCGGACAGACAGACCCAGGACACACATACATGAACGCTACAGAGCACAGAGTTAAGTAAGTACTACTATTATTACCTGTGCTCATACTGTTACTACCCCCTGGTCATACTGAGCGCCCCGTGTCGCTGGTGGACAGCAAGGGGAGAGGAGTCACATTGACCCAGGTCCTTCTTTCAGACCAACACAGTGTTTCTCCACTGGCACCAGAACCAGATCGTTACTCCGGCCCAGCCAGGCCAACATAACCTCTATCGACCACCAAGCAGGACCTCCACCCCCTACCCTTCCACTTGCACCCCAAACACGGCGGTCATAAAACGTGGTGTAAGAGAAACATCAGTTTGGGTGCTTACCCGTCCTTTGTGGGAAGAGACTTGCTATCCTGCACGGACCGCTGTGGAAAACACACGTTACAACACACACAGTTAGTCCTACAGTTTACCACGTTAGTTATTCAATATTCTTATCGTTTTGCATGTAGAAGCTTTATTAAGTGATTTCTTACACTTTAAGGCTAGTATCCCTATTTCATTGGTGTAAGATTGGTGTGATCTGCTCTTTTGGTCAAAGGACAGTTAGATGATGACAGTTTAAAAGGTCAGTTGTCTTGTAACTGAATGGTTGCTAGTTCGATCCCCAGCTCCTCCTAGCTAGTGATGTGTTGATGTGTCCCTGAGACACTTAACCCTAACTGCTCCTGACGAGCTGGCTGTCGCCTTGCATGGTGGACTCTGCCGTCGGTGTGTCAATGTGTGTATGAACCGATGTAAGTCGCTTTGGATAAAAGCGTCTGCTAAATGCTCTAATTGATAATTGATAATTAATTGATTAATTGAAAAGGACGAAGGCCATCGCTGATGCATTGTAAGTTTAGCCAAAAGGCAACCGACGGCAGTTCTTAACATCCCTCTCGCCGGTGGGTTGATATCTGGGTCTTGAGGCCTCACGTGGATCTGGTTGTAGTAGGTCGACTCCTCGGGGGTGTTCAGGGTCTTCGGAGGCTGAGTTCGACGGGGGGTCCTTGATCCTTTCGGCAGAACTGGAAACCAACAGAAAGAAACAACACCTGTCATTTGATGTCGCTGAATAGATTGAGTTGAACTGTGTGTCAGACCGAAGGGGCAAACGCTCGATGGCTCCGTCATTTTGGTTTGTGTGTATTTTTGTCATTTTATTTAACTGTCTGTATGGGTAATGACGGAAAATGTACGGTCGAAACTTTGGAATAAACAAATGGCGGAAAAATGGTGCTAAATCCCGTTACAGGATTGGTTGCATTCCGGGTTAATTTATCGACACTAGCTTGCCCTTTTGAACCCTATTGTCCATATTGACCTGCCCCCTACATGAACAGCAGCTTAACCCTAAGGCTTTAGCCGGTTAGACTTTTTCAAAGGTACAATATTTAAAATAGATTGCCTTGATCCGATGTGTTGCAACCAGTGACCCACACTGCTCCACATCCAGAGCAGTAATGAAGCCCTGCAGCCAGCCAGCGTTTGGTAGAGCTAGGGAGTGGAAACTGCAACATATTGGATCTAATGCAATCCATCATGGCTGTCATTAGTGATGAAATAACAATGTTTGCCTAAGGGTATGTGTGGGTGTGTGTGTGTGTGTGTGTGTGTGTGTGTGTGTGTGTGTGTGTGTGTGTGTGTGTGTGTGTGTGTCATATTGAAATCATGATTTGATATATATTCATCCTTAATATATTACAACAACCTTTAAGTTATGTTTCAATCATTATAAATCAAGCAACCGACTAAATCCTTCAATCAATTATCAATGAAATACATAATTGATCAGGCCAACGTAACGTTATTGAGCGTGTCATTGTAGAAGGTCATTCCCCATCATCGTGTTGAAGTGGCCAAAGCTCATAAACGAATCAAGCACATATTATTTCCCTCCCACGATGCATATGACGCGATTAACATTTCCACAACCTTTACCAATGATGACCAATATGGCTGCCAACCTTTCTTCACCCTCATGCTTCAAAAGTTTGCGTCTGTAGTTGGTTTACCCCATATCTAAAGCAATTAGTGGTGCAGAATTCATCCACGGGCTGGATTCACCTGGCAGCCATCTTGTAGAATCAAGGTGGTGTAGAAAAATAATGCCAATCAGGCCAGGTTAAAGCTGTAAGGCTATTGTGAATGTATGTATTATTTGTTTTAGTATTAGTAGTACCTTAACATACTTGACGTGAGTTTGAGTGAAATGTAATTTTAATTTAATTCAAAACTTTAAACAGCTTAATTTTGAATTATTAACGGTTTGATTTTCAGGTGTACAATTAATTCAATCAAAATTAATCTAATTAGAAATATTTAAATCAGAGAAAAGCATTACATATAATAATAACCATTTTACCAAATTACCATTTGACAGAAACCTAAAGGGTATTTTAGCACATCAAATGTGTAATCTTTGATAAACAAGGTCTGAATTATAAAAAAATACTGACGGTTTTATCGCGCCTGTCACACGAAGGAAGGCAACTTTCACCCTCTCACACGTACACACACTCACACACACACACACACACACACACACACACACACACACACACACACACACGCACACGCACACGCACACACACATTCACACCCCCCCCTCAACCCCCACAATAGCAATTACACATCGCCTGTGAAGATCAAATGCACAATAGATAGAGGGGGCTTTTATTTTGATGACAGACCAGTCAAGGGGAGATTTACTGTTTTGCTTGACATCTCTTGGGATTTCTCTTGGGAAAATCAAGAATCTCTGAATTCTTGATCCACCCAAACACACTGGTAACACTCTCAATATGGTGAGGAGACAAAACAAAGGCCTTTCCATTTTCATGTTCAAAATTAGGCAAACAAAGACATTTCAAATGTTGGTCGTGAAGAGAGAGCACAATAGCTTCTCTGAACATCAACATGAAAAGCGACAATCATATTGACTTACTGTATTAAGTATTTATTTAGCAAAGGCCTTTATCGAAGAGGCCTCCCAATGAATTCAGATACACGTCATTCAGGTAGGGGTTTGGAAGCCTAGAAGTTACGATGTCGACATTGGCGTCCAAACCCAGTACCTTACAGCTTGTAGTAAAACATCCCTAGCCACTAGACCACCTTGCTCAGGTACTGGGATGAAATAATGTGAGAGAATAAATCACAGAGTTGGAGGAGACGGATTGAACAAGGTGAGTGATACTGACTGTCTGGAATCATTTGTTAGTTAGTAGTTGGTTTTCAGATTAAAAAGAAAAAAAGAGAAGAGAAGACATGATAAGCATTAATCGAGCTACCGTCAAACTTTACTTACAATTTAATCTTTCCAGTTGAGTTTGTTGATTCAAACGTTTGTCATGTGCCTTATTTTACCTGATGAGTAGCTCTTGTGGATTAGGCCGTTGGCGGAGCCGGGTTTGACGAACAGCGCGTTGTCCTGAGCGGTGGACTGGTGGTTCAGGATTATCTCGTTCAGTTTCTCCTGTATACTGGCAAAGTCCTGAGAAGCCTTTCTAACCTGTGTGCAAGTGGAATGGGAGAAGAGTGGGTTGGAAGGCCATTACACAAGTGGAACGATTTGCTGCTTCCTTGTCAAACACAAAGTATGGAGAGGGCATCTTACACTTTTTGAGAAGGCCTCAAAAGCCTTGGCGTCTTCCTGCACAGACTCCTTTGTGGCCTTCTGGGCCTTCCGGTCCTGGTACCCCCTGTAGGTCCTCTGGATCGTCAGGGCTGCCTGCTCCTCCTCCAGCCTCTCCTTCTCGGCGTCTTCCTCCTTCTTACACTCGAGCTCCACGTCTGTAACGTCAATCGCGTCCTGCTGGGCCCCCTTATCGCCGTTTGTTACTCCTTCTCCTTCAGGGCCTTGTGAAAGAGCTGCCTCTTGGCCCTCTTGCCCCTTGGTCTCTTTCTCTGCCTTCATCTTCTTGCGTTCCCGATGGCCTCTGAAGTTGCTTTGGATGACCGTGGCGGCCTTCACTTCGTCTTCACCCCCCTGGAACTCTGCGGCAAAGTCTGGAGGCGGAGGCAGTTCCTCTTCCTGTGCGGTGGTCTCCCCTTCTGCCGGTGCTGGGGGAACGCCGTTTGAGGTCTGGTTCTTCTTGGGTAGTTTCCCTTCTTCCTGCAGCCTCTTGCGTTCTTTGTGGCCCCGGAAGTTGCTCTGGATGACCACTGCTGCCCTGGCCTCGTCCGGGTCCTCCAACTGCACATCAACCTCTGAGACGTCTACTGGAGTGGACGCCTCTTCTTCTTTGGCCGCAGTTGAGGCTTCTTCTTTGGTTGCGTCTTCGCTGGGGGCGTCCCCCGTTTCGGACGGGGCCTTCTCCTCTTTTGTCTTCCGGGCCGGGATTTTTCCCTCCTCCTCCAGCCTCTTCCTCTCCCGGTGGCCCCTGAAGTTACTCTGAATGACAGTGGCCGCCTTGGTCTCCTCCTCGACGCTGACGTCACCTCCCTCTTCAGCGCTCCCGTCTTCCTTCGGCACCTCCTCATCCACGGCCGACTGCTCTTTCCCCATCTCCTCCTCGCCCACGACGGTACTCACCTCGTCGTCCTCCTCCTCCTCCGCCACCTGTGTGTGGTCACTGTCCTCATTGTCCTCCGCCTCCACAGTGTTCTCGTCCTCCTCCTCCTCCGCTCCCTTTGCACCATCCGTCTCTCCCTCGGTGCCCTCTACCTCCCCCTCCTTTTTGCCACCATCGTTCCCCTCTGCCAGCACCTCCAGGGCGGCTGAACCCTCCCTCTGACCCTCGCCGGCGATCCCGTCTCCGGCCGCGGTCTTATTGCGCCCCTTGAACTTCTTCCTCTCTTTGTACCCGCGGTAGTTACTCTGGAGGACCACGGCGGCTTTGGCCTGTTCCTCCTCTTCAGTCAGCGAGCCGCCGGGCACAGCGGGGGCACTGCCGTCCGACCCCTCCTTCGTCTCGGCTTCGCCCGCCGCGTCCTCGTTCTGTTCCGCGGCCGTCTCCTCCTTCTGCTGCTCCTCCTCCTCCTTTTCTTTGAGAGATGCTTCTTCCTGCTCCTTTGCCTTGGCCTCCCTAGAGAGAACCAAGCCACAGGGTTTCAAATGGTCACTTTGTTCCCAGTCAATGTTTTGGTACAGAATATAAAAAAATGGCTTATTGAATATCGATTGTGTACAACGTTATAGTAGTAAACAAAAAAGAACAGTTCATGCATTTCTTTCTATCATATCCCTCTCACTTCTTCCGTTGTAAGCTCTTCCTGTCCCGATGCCCTCGGTACCGGGCCTGGATCTTGGTGGCTGCTAGATTCTTCTCGTCAATGAGCGCCTTGTACTTCTTCTTTGCCAGGTAGCCTCTGCAAACTGACGAGAAATATGACCAACAAAACCGTGAACAACACATACGGATACAGATGTGGCCGCTTATGGGGGCGCAGCATTTAAAAGTCCTGACAAGCATTGCTAGGATGCTAGGGCTAAGGCTTGCTAGGGCTAGCCCAGCACTGCCAATGCTCATGTTGATGTATGGCAGTGCAACCTGTGTTTTACAGGGAGGGAATGTTGTTGTCCATACCCGCCTGAAACTTGGTAATGAAGGCCTCCAGCTGGGCTTGGGTTTTGGCGCCCACAGCCTTCTTGCGACCTTGATATCCTCGGTAAGCTGAGAAGTTTATAGTTAAAAATAATGTATACATAATATAATGCAACATTTGTATTGTTAATAAATAAAAAGAAGGGTGAGTGTAGTTAAAGTAAATAGGACAAATAATTACTAATGCTATAAATAATGCACATTCAATTTATTCATATTAATGTTAGGGGTCAGGCTACGTTTGGTAAAAGACAGTTCAATATAGTTGTATTAAAATGGACACAATACAAGCTTAATGTGAGCTTCTGTAAGTTGATCCACGGTACTGACCAGACTGCAGGACCAGGGCGCTCTGCTCCCGCTTGGCCAGGATTCTCTGGTACCTCTTGGCCCCCAGCCAGCCCCGGACGCAAGCCTGGACCAGAACGATCCGGTTCGAGGCCCGCTGGACCACCAGGTTTAGGTGTTCAACATGGAAATATTTGAGGAACACCTAGAGAAACAGGATCCCAAAAAATATGAACATAATTCTACATCGACATCTACATCTAATTCTACATCTACATGATTTACATAAAAATGCATCACGTTATTTTTTGTTGATTAAACTAATCAATACACTTGCATGATTTTAAAAAATCAATGTCATCTATAGTGATTAATGATGGCAATTCAGAACATTAGCTTCAGTAACAGGACTAATGAGCTTGTGTCCTGACACTAAATGTTGGAGCGGGGGGTCCTTACCTTAGTCTTCCCCATGGCCCAGTTCTCCAGCTTGGCCTTCTCCAGGATGGCAGTGCAGCTCTCTGGAGTGGCGGCTGGCTCTTCGTTGGCACGGAACGCCAGGATGCTGTACCTGTACGAATCAAGAAGAAGGAAAGAATCTATATTGAATATCAAATGGATATCATATTTGATCATATTTATCATCATATTTTCTGTATAGGCTATATATACATACAGATATATATGTTGTATATATATTTAATATTTACAATGTAATTTGTGTAATATTTGTATAAAAACATAAAGTTATATATAAAGTTGTGTAGGGTAGCTATATGCTTTTAAGCAGCCAGTTAGCTAACCTACATTTAAAAGTAGCCGGCTAGCTAACCTCGTGACGAAATTGGCAAAGAGGATTCGGTGGGAGTAGCCCTGTCTACGGATCTTGGCAGTTTCCAGAACCCCGGTGTAGCGCAGTTGGACCACGACCTTCTCTTGGTCAAACCTGTGGGCCTGGCGGTCGTTGTTGGGCTTGATACAGCGCACAAAGTGGGGCTGGCCGGACACCATCTTGGAGAGCAGGTCCATCAGAGAGTACTAGAAAATAATGTATGTTGGGGTTTTGACAACTTGAGGCTGTGTCATCAAGATTTGCCAAAATCTCATATCTTTTTAAGCTAGTTCCATGCTATGTACCATAATGGATTTCTAGCCATTTTCTTTTCACATCCATAACATAGCCATTTACGGGATTATTCCAGTCTGCCATGGTTTGAAACAGAAACCTGAGTGGCACAAGCTGTAGAGAGTGACATAACACTCACACAACACACAAGAACCCAAAGACACAGCACCCCACTTGGTTCCTGAAAGGCTGAAAGTTATGCTGGTGACAACAGCAGGCTGTATTTCACCAGAGGGGGCACTGTTTCCCCTGGTGGATTTCAGTGAGGTGGATTTCATTCTTTAACTAAATAATGTCTCACTCTGAAATAGGAGGAGACGGTCTGGGTCCTCATGTTGGTGGTCTCCCTCGGGTGGTGGGTGGCTTCTCCTGAGTCTCCCTGATGACAAGAAAAACCCATTAATAAGTTCTAAATACTATATTAATAATAACTAAATTACCCCAACAATTATAACAGAAAAAACGGTTGTATGATTATACACGCGGGCCTTTATATGTATGATTAAGACTCTTTTGAAAGGAACAATTATAGTGGAACTTAATTCATGAGCTATGGTGCTCGACTGTATCAGCCTTAAAGGTAGAGGGTTTGATTCTTGATATGTTCACAGACTACCTGTAGGTCTCTTTAAGCAAGATAGGCCTTCCCTGCTCGTGACATGAATCTGAATTCCCTGTATGTCGCTCTGGATAAAAGCATCTGACAAATAGTAAATTACAGCTAATTATTGCTTCGTAGCAATGTCATTGTTCGATGTTACATGCAGCACAGTTTGTTATTTATGAATGAGGGGTTATCGGTTATGGTTGGGTGGACGGCCTTTGCCATTACTTTTGAACAACAAGTATTTCTTCAAATAAAACTAGCTACATGTTTTGTCAATGAACTCAACCATAAATCATCTCATGTCTCGACCAACCAGTTTCTTTGGTGATCGTTTGAAAGTGACAATTCACCTTGATGTCTTAGGCCTTATTTCCATTTCGATACTTATACCAGCGTTTGATCAAAGCGTCTGATCTATTAATATGATTTCTTGTCTGTGTATGTACCGAGGCGTCGGGGGACTGAGAGAGCAAGCGCTTGTTTTCAGACGTGAGCGTTAATTTCCAAGAAGGCTGCAAAAGAAACGCATAAAATGCATAAACGACAAGAGATTCAACAGTCAAATTGATATTCTAATCGATTCAATTCTATTATATTCTACTCTAAGCTACTCTACTTTATGCACTGCTCTACTCTATTGTACCGTATTCTACTTGATGTAAATTTAAATACACACCAAATAGTAATAACACTAGTAATAATGACTAACTAAACAATGCTAGATTACAAGTCAAAATGATGCAGCATTACTTAAAACTACAAGTACAGAGGGTTGAATACTCTTATATACTATGTATTCTATGCACTACTCTACATGGAGCCAAAACACATTTTTCTAGATGTTTATAGGAACTTTGAATTGTTCAAGGGGCTTTTTTGCAAGGGTGCTCCTAAATATACAGAATTATGTTAATATATTCACAAACTTCAAATATAAACGCTGATTTCTATTTCACTACTTTCTTTTGCTTTTAGATGAACAAATTGAGTCCCTGATTCAGCCGGGAGTGCATTGTTGGATTGCGATCATAATTACGGTGCTACAGGCTCTTGATATGGCTCTCTTTGAAGCCAACAAACACAGCTGATTTCTCAACCTTGGGTGTCAATATTGAGGATGTAAAAACCTTTCCTTAGCATTTGATTAAATTAGCTACCTGAAGCTAAAGAAAAGCGGGTGGCATTAGCATAAGAACATTTCTACGACCGAATGAATCCATTAAGAGTGACAGTGCGAAGGTTCTATTAATGTGTTGATTAACACATGAAAGTAACTCCACCACCACTCTGCTTGCTGGACCATTTGCATATCAGGATGTATTTGATGCCTGAAAGGCTACTGCGAGCTAGAGTGTAACTAAGCAGGTTGCTAAGACACTTAACCACATGCTAACAGGTTGTTCCTATCCACACTGCCGATCACACTAACGATCTGGATTTTCTCCCTAAATACAAATTATAAGGGAGAATATGTTGATTGGAACTGCAAGGGACACAAGGCAAGACTGTTGTTACCGTTACCTCATTGTAAAACACAAGCCCCATCTTCATGGAAAACAGAGGTTCAGAAAAGAAGGGAAAGAATAAAAGAATGATTTCAAGCCTCGACTCGACACTGGACTAGAACAGACTAGAGCATATTCCCGTACCACATGTTCTGTGTTTACCGTGGCATTTTTTGTTAAAGTTGTGGGTAGGTTAAACTTGCATTGAATATGTAGGTAACAGCAAATAAGTAAGTAAAAAACACAAAAAAAAACGCAATCTTACAACATACAAACTCTATAGAAAATCGTATTAGCAAACAAATAAGCTATCGATAAGGGAAGAAAAGACGAGCGGTGTGTTTTCAAGGAGCCAAAGGGTAGTTATCCGTATGAACTAGGGTAGACACACAGCCACACAGCTCTGGGATCAATGCCCACAGCCTAATTGTAGGTGTGCTTGAGCAAGATGCATTGGAGGAAACCGCGAATCATATCAGAGGCTCAGAGCAGTGGGCCCACCTTGGTGAAGTTCATGGTGCGGTTCGGGGTACGGGGCGCTTGCATCAGGAGAGCACCTTTCCCCTTGGTGTGGGCCAGGTTGCCTAGGAAACAAACCCAACCACACACAAGATGGATGAAAATCAGCATACACAAATTCATGTAAACGAGCACAAACATTGTGCTCGTGAGTCACCGTGGGTGAAGTTGAAGATTTAGACTTATGCAAATATAGTACTCTACTAATCCCAGTTTCGGGAGTCACAGCAGTCCAGGAGTACAGTCGTAGAAATGATAAAGAGAAAATACATTTAACATGGGCACATACTAAAGTAATTCGAAATTGGAAAAATGTTGGTACAAGATTGTGTTTCTATAAATGTAGTTAGTGAGTGCTTGATGTAACCTGTTTTGGTGAGGGGGTGGGTGACCAATTTGCTAATGAGAAGGTTCTCTGAAGACCGAAGGAGCAGAACGATGTCCGCTGGCAGCATGTCGCGGTTCTTTGCCAGGAACCCGCTGGCGTTGTAGATCACCTGGGAGGGCAAAGGTCAACAAAAACAATACAACCATGTTCACCCAATACCCTTCGACATCCTGCGCATGCACCGTTTTGAATAAAAGAGTGAGAGCAAGAAAGAGCGAGAGAGCAAGATACAGCGAGAGTGCGCGAGAGAGAGAGAGAGAGAGACAGACAGAGAGACAGAGATAGAGACAAGTAGACAGACATACAGGTAGCCGGACAGATCAATCACCTTTCCGGCATAGTGGTTGATCCCGAAGCCGAGGTCCACCCTCATGGGTCTCCAGAAGTGTTTGGATTTCAGATTAACTTCAAATTTCTCTACAAAGCAAGGAATCAGAGAGTTACACACACAGGGCTAACTGGTTGGTCGGTTAGGGGTCCTAGCAACGAGGGTCTGGTCTCTGGTCGGGGATAATACTGCAAGCTTCTGGTCTCTGGTTGGGGGGCTTACCTACGAGGTTCTGGCCTCTGGTTGAGGGTGTTACCTACGAGCTTCTGGTCTCAGTTGTGGCATTACTCAGTAGGGTCTGGTATGAGGCATGGTGGGTGTTCTGGGGGTTGTCTTACCTACGACAGTCTGCTATGTGGCCTAGTGGGGGGTCGGTGGCCTTGGGGGGGTCTTACCTTCGAGGGTCTGGTCGGTGGCCTGGGGGGGGTCTTACCTACGAGGGTCTGGTCGGTGGCCTGGGGGGGGTCTTACCTACGAGGGTCTGGTCGGTGGCCCGGGGGGGGTCTTACCTACGGGGGTCTGGTCGGTTGCCTGGTGGGGGCCTGGTGGGGGTCTTACCTACGGGGGTCTGGTCGGTGGCCTGGGGGGGGTCTTACCTACGGGGGTCTGGTCGGTGGCCTGGTGGGGGCCTGGTGGGGGTCTTACCTACGAGGGTCTGGTCGGTGGCCTGGTGGGGGCCTGGTGGGGGTCTTACCTACGAGGGTCTGGTCGGTGGCCTGGGGGGGGTCTTACCTACGAGGGTCTGGTTGGTGGCCTGGGGGGGGTCTGGTGATGGTCTTACCTATGAGGGTCTGGTCGGTGGCCTGGGGGGGGCCTGGTGGGGGTCTTACCTACGAGGGTCTGGTCGGTGGCCTGGGGGGGGTCTTACCTACGAGGGTCTGGTCAGTGGCCTGGGGGGGGTCTTACCTACGAGGGTCTGGTCGGTGGCCTGGTGGGGGCCTGGTGGGGGTCTTACCTACGAGGGTCTGGTCGGTGGCCTGGGGGGGGCCTGGTGATGGTCTTACCTACGAGGGACTGGTCGGTGGCCTGGGGGAAGCGGCTCTCCTCGTCCAGCAGGGACAGCAGGCCCATGGGCTTCTGGAGGAACATGTCCAGCAGGGGCCGGTTGTCTTCGTACTCGATCATCCGCACGTCCACCTCCTCGTTCAGGTACTCGTCCTGGGGTTAGAGTTTGGGGGGGGGGTGGGGGGGGTATTGGGTGAAGGCATGGAGGAAAGGGTAGGCAAAGGATCTTAAATCCCATCCTGCGTTGTATGTCGTATTTAGCACTGACCGAGTATTTGTATTTGAATATATTTGAATGTCTGCAAGAGGTGTTCTTGCTTTTCTTCAACAGAGAGCGAGTTTTTGTTTTGCGGCTGATTCTTATTCTATACTTGTTGTTACTTGTAGCACGTTTCTTGATAATGTCAAAGTAAAGGAGCAGGAAAGAATATGATTTATAGTCAGTGGACAGAACCGCCGGCAAAAACAGCACAGGCCAAAGATAAAGTAGGACACGCACACACACACACACACACGCGCACAGACACACACAAACACACACACACACACACGCACATACACAAACACACAGACAAGCACACACACACGAGCACGCACACACGAGCACACACACACACATACACAAACACACAGACAAGCACTGAACACGACCACACACACACACAAGCACATGCACACGCACACACACACACACACACACACACACACACACACACACACACACACACACACACACACACACACACACACACACACACAAACATACACACACACACACACACACAAACACACACACACACACACACACACACACACACACACACACACACACACACACACACACACACACACACACACACACACACACACATACAGAGCCTCATACTTTTCCGTGAGGTATGCTGACCACATGAGGCTAACAGAAGCTGAAGGTCTTCCTCTGAGTCAGCAACGTTACGGGTCAGAGGAAAACTCAACATGAAACCAACAACAGCAAAACGGATCTCCCTGACCCATGAAACACTTTAACAGCGCTGAACAAAAACCCTAGAAACACGACCCATGGAGAGATGTGAACACACCGTTTGATGCAGATCCACAGGCATAATAACATCAACACCCCCAAACCACATCAATTAATCACGTTGAAATCTTGGGACAAGCAGGCGTGATTAGGAGTTTAACGTTATCCATATCGTCTGCATAGACACTTCAACTTTCCTCGCATAATCGAGATGATTACATGATTCTGCGTAAGTGTCTGCAAAGGACTGCTGGAGAATTGTAGAGAACTTCTGAGAAGTTTCATAAAATCTTGAGAAGTTTAGCGAACACCGGAGAGTTCCGCGACTCTCTCTCCCGAAGGTCCCAAAGGGTAGCGCCCATTCCCGCTGCAACAACAACATCCGTCCGTCCGAAGTCCAACCCATCACCGAGAGTGAGTGGCTGTCTATGCAGTCATGCTTTACATTATTCCCCTCCCGCTCCCAACCAATCATGACTTATGATGTCTCTCCGCCGTCTGATGGATGACAGCGGCGCCGTCCCCCCCCCCAGAGCCCGACCCCGCTACTGTATTCCTGGGCAGCGTGCCAGAAGGGTCCTGAGGGGAGCTGCCGGTCCGACGCCGACTGTCTCCAGCTCCTAATTGACCCTCTTCGCCGAGTGATGTATCGTGCTGTAGCGCGTGGGCGGGGACTCCGTCGTTTAACACCACAACCAAAGGGCCCCTGAGGGGCCCTCCAGAGCAGGGGCCGGGCCAAATGGACCCGTGAGACCATGGCACTCCGCGGCAGCCCCCTTGAGGCTACCCCGTGGATAAAACCAACGGACGATGTAGCCTGACCCCCGCACTCTCTTAAAGACACCGCAAGACAGGCGATGGATACTGTAGGATCAATAGGTCTAATTAGTGAAGCTTCAGCTTGACGCTCCGTTTTCCCTTCGACGCATACCTCATCCAATATCCACAAAAGTAATCCACCGGACCACGACGTGATGTATGATTAGAGGTAAGAGATAGAAAGAGAACGAGAGGGAGAGAGATCAAAAAACTGTGTGGCTCCACGCTTGTCATCCTGACAGTCTGTCACCGGTAGTTAAAACAATTAAGTTCCTGTCACACTTCAAAATAAAGTAAACTAAATGTGCGCATACACCAAAATAAAATTCTATATATTCGAAATTAACGCCATTAACCATGAACTTAAATAAAGCAAATAGGCATTTAGGCTCCTACAGATACGTTGTCGCCGTTCATACAGTAATTGGACGTTGAGCGGTTTCACTGTGTCGATATTTACATTCACTGAATACATTTCGTCTGCTTGACTTCGACTTTTTATGCCTGTATGTGGCTTTGGATAACAAATCGGCTGATTACCTACATAGTAATAAGATGAATGAATGAATGAATGAATGAGTGTGAATGGGTGAGCAGCGAGGCAGGAGGTCCTACCTGCTCCCAGGTGAAGATGTGCTGGTTGAAGTAGAACTGGATCTGCTCGTTGGCGATGTTGATGCACAGCTGCTCGAAGGAGTTCCTCTTGAAGTTCTCAAAGCCGAAGATGTCAAGGATCCCGATGTTGAGGCTGTTGTCCCCCTCGCTGGTGGGGGGGTGTGTGTGGAGGGGTGGAGATGTGGAGGGGTGGAGGAATGGTGGAGGTGGACGGGGTGGGGGGTTGTTGATCAGACATATTCACGTTGTTAATCAGTGCACTATCAGATACGGTAGATAGACAAGAAGGTCAAGCTAATATTTCACAGAGTCAATACAGCAATTGTGCATACGTTCAATCCCAACCGCTTAAATCCAGTGTAACCACGTGTCAACCAGTCACAACCAGTCACAACCAGTTGGAACCTGGTCAGAAAACAGTTCTGAAGGGCCCCCATTTTACCACCAGGTGTGAGGATGTTCAACCATGAAAAGCCATTTCAAAATCCCATCACAAGTGGGATGGTGTCCGCACACAGATGTTTAATGGATCGACTGTCTTCACCTCATTGTTCCCCTGGTGCTGGTGGCCCCCGGCCCCCTTTAAAAGGCCCCAAAGACCCCTGGACATAAGTGAGGTCCGGCCGCTCACCTGAGGGGCTCGTTGGTGCTGAGCAGGGCGTTGATGCGGTTGACGATCCAACTGAAGAGGCGTCCGTACAGCGCCTTGCCCATGGCGTCCCGCACCTCCGTGGCCTTCTCCACCGTGTTGGGCCGTATGATGGTCTCACCGCGCGCCACAACGCAGTGCGACGTCAGCGCCTCCTGCAGCTCATCGCAGCGGATGCACAGCAGCGACGCCACTGGGGGGGTCGAAGGTCAGCATTCGTCGTAGCATAGAGCTATCATGTGTTTAACATCGGATCGTTGAGGTATGATGACGGTTATGAATTTGTCCTCGTTTCGAAGCCCTCAACCACAGAACATATATATCCCATAATGAAAGAGGGGTGTGTCTGATTCGTCCACTCACCGTTTTCCAGAACGGGGATGTTTGAGATCTCACTCTTGTCCGTTTGGTGTTCTGACGCCACGGCGGCAAACTCCAGGTCGCCAGAGATGAGGATGGCGGCCAGGGTGCTGTAAACACTGCCCAGCTCCTGACACACGGAAACACTTGGTTATGGATTTGATTGGTCAAATCTTTTATTGAGGGATTTAGGATTATAGATAAAACCGATTATTCTCTAATTTGTATCTAACCTTGCAAATCTCTGTGTTAGTTTATCATCAGCAAAGACGGTTTAAGAATTAAACAAGCTTTGTTGACTGATAATCTCCACCAATTTATTTCCGAAATGTATATATTTTCATTTTCACATGCCAAACTTCAACAAGTAACCTCAACTGTTTAACAGTTATTTCTCGTGAGAGCTAGCCAACCAGAAGCGAGTGGACGGAAGCATACCTCCATCTTAACTAGCCACTTGTCACTATATTAATGGGCAGCGACTGTTTGAACACCGTTGCTCATCATCAATTCAGTCGTCCATTAGCGATGCACTCCTGAAACGCTTTGTGACTTCCACCCGTCAGGAAGACGGAGAGCCGGTCCTGTCCACGGCGCAGGGGGATGTCTGGATAAGTGTTATCGACGAGCGGATCCCAGAGGCGTGCGGATCTTCAACCCTCATTAGCATCCGCTATGCTAAGGGCTAGTTAGCATCCCACAACTGTCGCACCGGGCAACATGAAATGTTCAGCAAACGTTCATCTTTTTGGGTATTTTTTATGTTAAACTATATATTACATAATTTCACCTTAATTAATTCCTTTAGTATTTGTGTGTGAGATATATGTGCATATGGTTGTTTGGGGCAGGTTACCGATATTTTTTTGTTGCATGATTGAGTGTGTGTGTTTTTGTGTGTGTGTGTGTGTGTGTGTGTGTGTGTGTGTGTGTGTGTGTGTGTGTGTGTGTGTGTGTGTGTGTGTGTGTGTGTGTGTGTGTGTGTGTGTGTGTGTGTGTGTGTGTGTGTGTGTGTGTGTGAGTATGTGTGTGCTTCTGTGCATTTGTATAAGGGTTTCTGGGAGTGTCTGGTTGTGTCTGTTTTCCACTATCAAGGTTACACCGTGCGTTCCTGGGTGCACACAGTCGGGCCCTTGAGCCCATAATGAAACACAGCCTTCCCTACCTCCAGGGTGAATCCGATGACTTTGAAACACTGCTCCACCGCATCAAACTGCTCCTTGTAAGAGGCATTGCTGACGATGTCAGGTCCTAATTTAACATGCTCGTTGAACAGATACCTGCAGGACACAGGCAAGCAGAAAGCCCAAATAAGGTCAAGTCCAAATAAGGTCTCAGGAAGATCATTTTGAGTAGGAAATCAGGGGAAGGTGGTGTTCGCTGAAACCTACTTGGGTGTTTTGCTGTCGGAGAGCTTGTAGTGGGCAAGCTTTCTTCTTTCTGCCAGCCCCGCGTACATGTAGTAAAATATGTGGAAGTTTCTTTCTCCTCTGAAAAAAATACACATAGTAATGCACTAAGAATAGATATTAGATACATATTTACACATTTATTTGATTAATTAATGTCTTCAACTAAATAATCCATATTTTTTAAATTTCTCCCCGACAATAATTATCAAGAGGGAATGGAATAATGTAGTTGCTATTAAATTATGGGAAAAATGCAACTGAAATTCCAAATGTTGTGATGCATGAAAGCCCTTCGTTATTAACGTTTTAAAATAAAAATTCAAGATTTCTCAGTGGAGAGTAGCTTAGTGCTACAGGGTGAGCAATCTGTGATCACACAGGAAATAAGCTCCGCCCTTCACTTGACCCTTCATCCTCCTCCCCAGACGACCAGAGATAAAAGAAGATAGATCGACCAGACGGGAGTCTTAAGACAAATACTAGCTCTACCCCGGAGAGAGAGAGAGAGAGAGAGAGAGAGAAAGAGAGAGAGAGAGAGAGAGAGAGAGAGAGAGAGAGAGAGAGAGAGAGAGAGAGAGAGAGAGAGAGAGAGAGAGAGAGAGAGAGAGAGAGAGAGAGAGAGAGAGAGAGAGAGAGAGAGAGAGAGAGAGAGTGTATTCCAGCAGGATCAGAACATATCCCTGGTGAGATTGTTTTCCTGCTGAGAGGACTACAGTCCAGGAGCGATGACCTCATCATCTCCATGTGAATGAATAGAATGAAGAGCCGGCTTAAGACAGACAGAGAGGTAGACAGAGGGACAGAGGCCATCAGACAGACCGACAGACAGACAGACAAGCAGACAGACGGTTCTCACGCGGCCTGATGGATGACCCTGGACTTCTCCAGCAGGTACTCTGAGATCTTGGCCCCCACCACCGTCCCCCCGCTGGTGAACTTCATCTCCAGGTACTTCCCGAAGCGGCTGGAGTTATCGTTGATGGCCGTGGTGGCGTTGCCGAACGCCTCCACCAGGCTGTTGACCAGCAGGATCTTCTCCTGCAGCTCCCGGTTATTGGCCTGAATACAAAATGGAGGTTGGCGGAAATCGAGTGGGCATGATGGCATGTTGTTTTGTGTTGTTTATATTTGGGAAGGGCCACTGTTTCTTTACGGACGGGTCAAACCTGAGGTGTGTTGTCTATAAGGTTAGTAGCGCACTATAATCAAGGATTATTTTGCAAGGCAAATCTACAGGGTCTGACCTTCCTTCCTTCCATCCTTGCTTCCGCAGACGGATGAACGCTGCTTGTTTGATGAGCTTGTTGACTTGCAAGTTAAAACATCCATCCGAAGTAGCTTAACATACCTGAGACTTGTGCTATGGGATGTGTGTGTGTTGGTGTATGTGTGTGTGTGTGTGTGTGTGGGGGGGGGGGGGGGGGGGGGGGGGGGGGGGGGGGGGGGGGGGGGGGGGGGGGGTGGGGGGGGGGGGGGGGGGGGGGGGGGGGGGGGGGGGGGGGGGGTAGGGATAGTAGCTGAGTCGCCTCACCTTCCCCAGAAAGGTGAGCTGCTGGACCAACAGGTGAGCGCTCTCCGTCTTGCCGGCGCCGCTCTCGCCGCTGATCACGATGCACTTTGACACGGGCGCCATGACGACAGAGTTAAACAGGAACACAGACAAGCACAGGGCATCGGTGACGCTTAATCAGTCGACTCGGAGCGGCTCAATCTCTGTGCTGCGTTCTAATTGGTTCCATTTTAATTGACATGACTCTTGTACTAATACTACAGACTTAAAATATATTTATTTTAAGTCTGTAGTATTCAAATACAACAATAGTAAGTGTATCAATCATTTACTTGTTATTACTATATCTTTGTTTCTTCCTCCAGCATTGAAACAGGAGGAAGAAACAAACAGCAGACATCTTGCTTTCATATTTAAATAAAAAAGTACTAACAATGTCCTGATATTGTTAATAGCATAATAAGCAAAACAATATGTTGAAGCAGGGTGTTACCTGGTCCGTGCTGTCGGACACCCCGGACTGGTAGGCGATGTCAGCCACGGCGAAGATGTGTGGAGGGTTGGCCGTGCGTTCGGCCCCCAGGTACTTCTTGGAGTACTGGGAGGATCAAATAGTTATAGTAAGATAGTTAGAATACTGCACAGAGGGGATAACACAGGTGCTCCCCAGGGAGTCAGAGGGAGACCTTCAGAAATAAAACCTCATTAACAGTGTTCTGTCCTCCCTGACTGCTGGGCATCGGTGTGACGTGAGCTAGCGTAGCTCGGCTGGCTGGGTACTGTGCGTGGGAGGGGTTGGGGAGTGTGGAGGTAAGATTCTTATATATTGTATTAGTATATTGTATTAGTTATAGGATGTGATGTTACTGACGACATTCTTGAAATCACATCAGCATTGATCAGCATTGACTACAGATATGTCCTGCAGTTTTGAGATATCAGCTAGTTAAAATGTTTCACATTGCGACTTCTTAAAACATGTAACAATTCTTTGGTTGCACTCTGTGTAATTATGTGTGTGATTAAAGAGACAATATTATAACAATGAAGCTACCATTATTAGTCTATTAACTGTTTCAATGATGTTCTGTTTGTTTACTTAGGTATGAAGGGAACATTGAAATGAACTGCTTAAAAATCACTGCACAATATTAATATAACTGAAAAGGGAAAAACACATTCCATCAAGCATGGAAGTGTGTGCGTGTGTGTGTGTGTGTGTGTGTGTGTGTGTGTGTGTGTGTGTGTGTGTGTGTGTGTGTGTGTGTGTGTGTGTGTGTGTGTGTGTGTGTGTGTGTGTGTGTGTGTGTGTGTGTGTGTGTGTGTGTGTGTGGATATGTGTTTGTCTTGCTAATGAGATGCGGTGGGCTGCTCTCAGGGTTACTGACCATAACAACACATACACGTACACACACACACACACACACACACACACACACACACACACACACACACACACACACACACACACACACACACACACACACACACACACACACACACACACACACACACACACACACACTTATTTTGCCTTCTTGAATGGCCATAAAGTCATGTGGAGCAAAAAACAAAATCATTTGTTTGCGATGCAATTTAAAAAACAAATAGAGGAGAACGACCCGAGGAAAGTGTCTCTCCAAAGCATACCCCCCCCCCCCCCCCCCCCCCAGCCTCGACCCACCTCAGGGGTGTAGATGTCCATGGGGTGGAAAGGGTTGACGGCGATGAGGATGTCCCCCACATACGTGTAGATCTGGTCCTTGGCATAGCGGCCCTGCAGGTTGTCTGCCACCGTGTTCTGGAGGTCACGGGGGTCAACACACGCCGGATAAGTCCCCTCTCACTATTCATTCGTTGACTCGTTCATTCGTGAATCAATTCATTCAAGTACCTATCTATTCATGTCTTTATTCATTGATTTATTATTCTTTCTTTCTCTCTCCATCCTCTGTCATTTCTTCTTCTGTTTAATTCATTTCTTTCTCTCTCTGTCCTCTCTCCTTCATTCCTTCTTTTTTTTCTTCCTTCTTTGCTCTTCTTCCTTCCTTCTGTCCTTTTCCCCTCCCTTCCCCAGTTTCCTTTTTCATTCATTCTTCTCTCCTTTCCTCTCCTTTCCTCCTCTTTCCTCTCCTTCCTTCCATCCTCCCTTCTTTAAAAAAGTGATTCATCTGAATGGATGCTTATCAACAACAATAAGATTGTAATCTTCCCCCGCGTCTGGGGAACAACAAAGGATGATGATGATTACGCTGACAAGTTCTCACCTAATCTAATGTTATGAACAGTCATCAGAACCAAAAGGCTCTTTTGTCTGATGATTAAATCTGCTAAATGAAGGCTCCTGTGAGGGCGCTAACACTGACGTATGGTCCGTGAAGTCACGATTCGTTCTTCTCCTTCCTCCTTCCTTTGCCATCCATCCATCCTCTCTTTCCTTTATTTCTCTCTCCTACATTTTTACATCTTCCTTCCTTCCTTCCTTCCTTCCTTCCTTCCTTCCTTCCTTCCTTCCTTCCTTCCTTCCTTCCTTCCTTCCTTCCTTCCTTCCTTCCTTCCCTCCCTCCCTCCCTCCCTCCCTCCCTCCCTCCCTCCCTTCCTTCCTTCCTTCCTTCCTTCCTTCCTCCCTCCCTCCCTCCCTCCCTCCCTCCCTTCCCTCCCTCCCTCCATCCCTCCCTCCCTCCTTCCCTCCCTCCCTCCCTTCCTTCCTTCCTTCCTTCCTTCCTTCCTTCCTTCCTTCCTTCCTTCCTTCCTTCCTTCCTTCCTTCCTTCATTCTTTCCTCGAATATTTTCCATCCTCCTTTCCTTTCCTCCATCCTCCCTTCCTTTCCATCTCTACCTTCTACCTTCCTCCCTCCCTCCCTCCCTCCCTCCCTCCCTCCCTTCTCCTTCCGTTCAGCCTTCTCTCCATGAGTCCTCCTTTCCACTTTCCTATCTTCTATCCTTCAGTGACAGCTTGAGTTTGTCTAGGCTTTCCATCATCACTGGTGCAGAAAAAAAGCGATTATTATTGTGCTAAACCTCATCTAAGGCCATAAATACATTCATTAAAACAAACAGGTCTATTCCAGTCTGATTCTATCTGCTGAGCTAAATTTAGGCCTCCCTGGGAGAACCAGTAATGTCCCGGTGATGTCATGATTCATTTTCCCGCTCTTTCAAGGCCCAGACTCTCTATCATCACCAACTGACAGTCCGCCCCTCACAGCATGAAGAATGGCTGGAAATTTCCGTTGGTTACTGAGGCGGTTAGGATCGTTCAATATGTCAGTGGAGCGGTTGGCGTTGATGAATCTCTCTAAATGACATTTGGACCAACATCAACAATGCCCCTGTCGTCTTCTTCTTCCATGTTCAAAAGAAATTGGTCAAGCTTACACTTTGACCGGATATAATATAGATCATAAGATACTCTATTAGCATACTCTTATGACTCAGATTCACCTAAGCTACTCAACCGATACTTCCACTCCTTATTTGTCATAGAAACCAAAGTCAAGGTCTAACCGCCTAACAGCCAGATTAACGACGGCTGGCTTGAAGGTCTCTCACCTCATCCAGAACTTCGAGGGTGGCTAGGTCGTCTACCTCCTCCACGTCTGTGAAGGAATTCATGCTGCTGCCTTTCTTTGTGTGGATACGCTCATGTCTAAGAAACAAAGTGAGAAGAATATTAAAAGAAGCCCTCAAATTTAATCAGCCGAGGACCCAAGGATTCACTCACATATTAACCCCCAAGCTATCGAAATGTGTGAATTTGTAGGCCGGCTATTGAAATATATATCGTGATGATAAGAAGAAGTGTGAGTCTGTCATTGGGGTGACAGACTTTTTAAAGATTTAACTGTGTCTGATTTATACCAGTTTATTATACTTGATAACAGTTCATAGGATTATGTTAATTTCATATTGAAATTGGTTTATTGACGGCAATAAACCAGTGGGATTTGTGTTAAAGGAAAATCATCACAAATACAAATCATAGCTCACATGTTTCCAGTGAGATGAAGAGGGAGTTGGAATAAGTTACGACACAAATGACAACAACTGGAGGAGAACAACAAGGGGAAACTGTCCAGTTGGGATGACATCACAGCTACGAAGAGGGCTCTGATTGGTCTAAAAGGACTTGGTTAGCTGGGATGGTTAGCAACTAGCTAAGTGGGCGGACGATGGGTTGGGGGTCATCTGTTACCTGTCGTTTTGCTCTGCGGTTCTGACTGCCTTTCCATGATGGCTTAATTAACACAAAATTACGTTAGCATGACGTTAGCATGGCGCTAGGTTAGCTTGCGTTTGGTAAACCCTACTGTTGAACTATCTGTACTGTGTGGATGATGGGGCCAGTTAGGTTGGTGCAACATCAAGGATTATTGGTTTCTTGCTTTTGTTTGTTTTGAGGGAAAAATCGATGCAGTTTCATGCATAACATCCAGCTGGGAGAAACGTTTGGTTTTCTTTCTTAATGTAGGCCCAGAGTCAGACACCAGGATGTATTTTATTAGTGAGTGTCCCCAAAATAGACAAAGATCCTACTTGATCTTTGTAAGCGCCGAATGCTCCTGATTGCTTTAGTCATTTAGATTGCACATTTGCATTGAAGTATAATATAGTGAATCCAGACATATGTCATAAGGGACCAGGTAGCTGGTGAGGCGGATTCCTGTTGTGGACCTTGGTGAATCGAACCTAGTAGCTCTCTCCTGGACGTGTACACCCTCAGAACCTCACTTCCCTGTCCGAGGTTAAAGTGAATTCAATAGGAGACATGTATGACGTCTCCAGTCTAGAAACACGACTCGGAATCGGCAACAGTGGGGGAAAGAATTAT